>NC_086455.1:176381413-176638913 GCF_028390025.1 Pseudophryne corroboree | reverse complement strand
CTGACTGCACGTTACACGCAGGAGACCCCTGATCTGCAGCTCAGAGATTGCGCTTCCCCCCGTTACCTGCCGCCTAGCGCTGACTGCATGTTACACGCAGGAGACCCCTGATCTGCAGCTCAGAGACTGCGCTTTCCCCCCGTTACCTGCCGCCTAGCGCTGACTGCACGTTACACGCAGGAGACCCCTGATCTGCAGCTCAGAGACTGCGCTTTCCCCCCTGTTACCTGCCGCCTAGCACTGACTGCATGTTACACGCAGGAGACCCCTGATCTGCAGCTCAGAGACTGCGCTTTCCCCCCGTTACCTGCCGCCTAGCGCTGACTGCATGTTACACGCAGGAGACCCCTGATCTGCAGATCAGAGACTGCGCTTTCCCCCCGTTACCTGCCGCCTAGCGCTGACTGCATGTTACACGCAGGAGACCCCTGATCTGCAGCTCAGAGACTGCGCTTTCCCCCTGTTACCTGCCGCCTAGCACTGACTGCACGTTACACGCAGGAGACCCCTGATCTGCAGCTCAGAGACTGCGCTTTCCCCCCGTTACCTGACGCCTAGCGCTGACTGCACGTTACACGCAGGAGACCCCTGATCTGCAGCTCAGAGACTGCGCTTTCCCCCCGTTACCTGCCGCCTAGCGCTGACTGCACGTTACACGCAGGAGACCCCTGATCTGCTGCTCAGATACTGCGCTTTCCCCCCCGTTACCTGCCGCCTAGCACTGACTGCATGTTACACGCAGGAGACCCCTGATCTGCAGCTCAGAGACTGCGCTTTCCCCCCCGTTACCTGCCGCCTAGTGCTGACTGCATGTTAAACGCAGGAGACCCCTGATCTGCAGCTCAGAGACTGCGCTTTCCCCCCGTTACCTGCCGCCTAGCACTGACTGCATGTTACACGCAGGAGACCCCTGATCTGCAGCTCAGAGACTGCGCTTTCCCCCCCGTTACCTGCCGCCTAGCACTGACTGCATGTTACACGCAGGAGACCCCTGATCTGCAGCTCAGAGACTGCGCTTTCCCCCGTTACCTGCCGCCTAGCGCTGACTGCACGTTACACGCAGGAGACCCCTGATCTGCAGCTCAGAGACTGCGCTTTCCCCCCGTTACCTGCCGCCTAGCGCTGACTGCATGGTACACGCAGAAGACCCCTGATCTGCAGCTCAGAGACTGCGCTTTCCCCCGTTACCTGACGCCTAGTGCTGACTGCACGTTACACGCAGGAGACCCCTGATCTGCAGCTCAGAGACTGCGCTTTCCCCCCGTTACCTGCCGCCTAGCGCTGACTGCACGTTACACGCAGGAAACCCCTGATCTGCAGCTCAGGGACTGCGCTTTCCCCCCGTTGCCTAGCGCTGACTGCATGTTACACACAGGAGACCCCTGATCTGAAGCTCAGAGACTGCGCTTTCCCCCCTGTTACCTGCCGCCTAGCACTGACTGCATGTTACACGCAGGAGACCCCTGATCTGCAGCTCAGAGACTGCGCTTTCCCCCCGTTACCTGCAGCCTAGCGCTGACTGCACGTTACACGCAGGAGACCCCTGATCTGCAGCTCAGACACGGCGCTTTCCCCCCGTTACCTGCCGCCTAGCGCTGACTGCATGTTACACGCAGGAGACCCCTGATCTGCAGCTCAGAGACTGCGCTTTCCCCCCGTTACCTGACGCCTAGCGCTGACTGCATGTTACACGCAGGAGACCCCTGATCTACAGCTCAGAGACTGCGCTTTCCCCCCTGTTACCTGCCGCCTAGCGCTGACTGCATGTTACACGCAGGAAACCCCTGATCTGCAGCTCAGAGACTGCGCTTTCCCCCTGTTACCTGCCGCCTAGCGCTGACTGCATGTTACACGCAGGAGACCCCTGATCTGCAGCTCAGAGACTGCGGTTTCCCCCCGTTACCTGCCGCCTAGCGCTGACTGCATGTTACACGCAGGAGACCCCTGATCTGCAGCTCAGAGACTGCGCTTTCCCCCAGTTACCTGCCGCCTCCCCGTTACCTGACGCCTAGCGCTGACTGCACGTTACACGCAGGAGACCCCTGATCTGCAGCTCAGAGACTGCGCTTTCCCCCCGTTACCTGCCGCCTAGCACTGACTGCATGTTACACACAGGAGACCCCTGATCTGCTGCTCAGAGACTGCGCTTTCCCCCCGTTACCTGCCGCCTAGCACTGACTGCATGTTACACACAGGAGACCCCTGATCTGCAGCTCAGACACGGCGCTTCCCCCCGTTACCTGCCGCCTAGCGCTGACTGCATGTTACACGCAGGAGACCCCTGATCTGCAGCTCAGAGACTGCGCTTTCCCCCCGTTACCTGACGCCTAGCGCTGACTGCATGTTACACGCAGGAGACCCCTGATCTGCAGCTCAGAGACTGCGCTTTCCCCCCGTTACCTGACGCCTAGCGCTGACTGCATGTTACACGCAGGAGACCCCTGATCTGCAGCTCAGAGACTGCGCTTTCCCCCCTGTTACCTGCCGCCTAGCACTGACTGCATGTTACACACAGGAGACCCCTGATCTGCAGCTCAGAGACTGCGCTTTCCCCCCGTTGCCTAGCGCTGACTGCATGTTACACACAGGAGACCCCTGATCTGCAGCTCAGAGACTGCGCTTTTCCCCCTGTTACCTGCCGCCTAGCACTGACTGCATGTTACACGCAGGAGACCCCTGATCTGCAGCTCAGAGACTGCGCTTTTCCCCCTGTTACCTGACGCCTAGCACTGACTGCATGTTACACGCAGGAGACCCCTGATCTGCAGCTCAGAGACTGCGCTTTCCCCCCGTTGCCTAGCGCTGACTGCATGTTACACACAGGAGACCCCTGATCTGCAGCTCAGAGACTGCGCTTTTCCCCCTGTTACCTGCCGCCTAGCACTGACTGCATGTTACACGCAGGAGACCCCTGATCTGCAGCTCAGAGACTGCGCTTTTCCCCCTGTTACCTGCCGCCTAGCACTGACTGCATGTTACACACAGGAGACCCCTGATCTGCAGCTCAGAGACTGCGCTTTCCCCCCTGTTACCTGCCGCCTAGCGCTGACTGCGTGTTACACGCAGGAAACCCTAGATCTGCAGCTCAGAGACTGCGCTTTCCCCCTGTTACCTGCCGCCTAGCGCTGACTGCATGTTACACGCAGGAGACCCCTGATCTGCAGCTCAGAGACTGCGGTTTCCCCCCGTTACCTGCCGCCTAGCGCTGTATGCATGTTACACGCAGGAGACCCCTGATCTGCAGCTCAGAGACTGCGCTTTCCCCCCGTTACCTGCCGCCTAGCGCTGACTGCATGTTACACGCAGGAGACCCCTGATCTGCAGCTCAGAGACTGCGCTTTCCCCCCGTTACCTGACGCCTAGCACTGACTGCATGTTACACGCAGGAGACCCCTGATCTGCAGCTCAGAGACTGCGCTTTCCCCCGTTACCTGCCGCCTAGCGCTGACTGCACGTTACACGCAGGAGACCCCTGATCTGCAGCTCAGAGACTGCGCTTTCCCCCCGTTACCTGCCGCCTAGCACTGACTGCACGTTACACGCAGGAGACCCCTGATCTGCAGCCCAGATACTGCGCTTTCCCCCCGTTACCTGCCGCCTAGCACTGACTGCATGTTACACGCAGGAGACCCCTGATCTGCAGCTCAGAGACTGCGCTTTCCCCCCCGTTACCTGCCGCCTAGCACTGACTGCATGTTACACGCAGGAGACCCCTGATCTGCAGCTCAGAGACTGCGCTTTCCTCCCGTTACCTGCCTTCTAGCGCTGACTGCACGTTACACGCAGGAGACCCCTGATCTGCAGCTCAGAGACTGCGCTTTCCCCCCGTTACCTGCCGCCTAGCACTGACTGCACGTTACACGCAGGAGACCCCTGATCTGCAGCTCAGAGACTGCGCTTTCCCCCCTGTTACCTGACGCCTAGCGCTGACTGCATGTTACACGCAGGAAACCCCTGATCTGCAGCTCAGAGACTGCGCTTTCCCCCCCGTTACCTGCCGCCTAGCACTGACTGCATGTTACACGCAGGAGACCCCTGATCTGCAGCTCAGAGACTGCGCTTTCCTCCCGTTACCTGCCGCCTAGCACTGACTGCATGTTACACGCAGGAGACCCCTGATCTGCAGCTCAGAGACTGCGCTTTCCCCCGTTACCTGCCGCCTAGCACTGACTGCATGTTACACGCAGGAGACCCCTGATCTGCAGCTCAGAGACTGCGCTTTCCCCCGTTACCTGCCTTCTAGCGCTGACTGCACGTTACACGCAGGAGACCCCTGATCTGCAGCTCAGAGACTGCGCTTTCCCCCCGTTACCTGCCGCCTAGCACTGACTGCACGTTACACGCAGGAGACCCCTGATCTGCAGCTCAGAGACTGCGCTTTCCCCCCTGTTACCTGCCGCCTAGCACTGACTGCATGTTACACGCAGGAGACCCCTGATCTGCAGCTCAGACTGCGCTTTCCCCCCGTTACCTGCCGCCTAGCGCTGACTGCACGTTACACGCAGGAGACCCGTGATCTGCAGCTCAGACACGGCGCTTCCCCCCGTTACCTGCCGCCTAGCGCTGACTGCATGTTACACGCAGGAGACCCCTGATCTGCAGCTCAGAGACTGCGCTTTCCCCCCGTTACCTGACGCCTAGCGCTGACTGCATGTTACACGCAGGAGACCCCTGATCTGCAGCTCAGAGACTGCGCTTTCCCCCCGTTACCTGACGCCTAGCGCTGACTGCATGTTACACGCAGGAGACCCCTGATCTGCAGCTCAGAGACTGCGCTTTCCCCCCTGTTACCTGCCGCCTAGCACTGACTGCATGTTACACGCAGGAGACCCCTGATCTGCAGCTCAGAGACTGCGCTTTCCCCCCGTTACCTGCCGCCTAGCGCTGACTGCACGTTACACGCAGGAGACCCCTGATCTGCAGCTCAGACACGGTGCTTCCCCCCGTTACCTGCCGCCTAGCGCTGACTGCATGTTACACGCAGGAGACCCCTGATCTGCAGCTCAGAGACTGCGCTTTCCCCCCGTTACCTGACGCCTAGCGCTGACTGCATGTTACACGCAGGAGACCCCTGATCTGCAGCTCAGAGACTGCGCTTTCCCCCCGTTACCTGACGCCTAGCGCTGACTGCATGTTACACGCAGGAGACCCCTGATCTGCAGCTCAGAGACTGCGCTTTCCCCCCTGTTACCTGCCGCCTAGTGCTGACTGCATGTTACACGCAGGAGACCCCTGATCTGCAGCTCAGAGACTGCGCTTTCCCCCGTTACCTGCCTTCTAGCGCTGACTGCACGTTACACGCAGGAGACCCCTGATCTGCAGCTCAGAGACTGCGCTTTCCCCCCGTTACCTGCCGCCTAGCACTGACTGCACGTTACACGCAGGAGACCCCTGATCTGCAGCTCAGAGACTGCGCTTTCCCCCCTGTTACCTGCCGCCTAGCACTGACTGCATGTTACACGCAGGAGACCCGTGATCTGCAGCTCAGACACGGCGCTTCCCCCCGTTACCTGCCGCCTAGCGCTGACTGCATGTTACACGCAGGAGACCCCTGATCTGCAGCTCAGAGACTGCGCTTTCCCCCCGTTACCTGATGCCTAGCGCTGACTGCATGTTACACGCAGGAGACCCCTGATCTGCAGCTCAGAGACTGCGCTTTCCCCCCGTTACCTGACGCCTAGCGCTGACTGCATGTTACACGCAGGAGACCCCTGATCTGCAGCTCAGAGACTGCGCTTTCCCCCCTGTTACCTGCCGCCTAGCACTGACTGCATGTTACACGCAGGAGACCCCTGATCTGCAGCTCAGAGACTGCGCTTTCCCCCCGTTACCTGCCGCCTAGCGCTGACTGCACGTTACACGCAGGAGACCCCTGATCTGCAGCTCAGACACGGTTCTTCCCCCCGTTACCTGCCGCCTAGCGCTGACTGCATGTTACACGCAGGAGACCCCTGATCTGCAGCTCAGAGACTGCGCTTTCCCCCCGTTACCTGACGCCTAGCGCTGACTGCATGTTACACGCAGGAGACCCCTGATCTGCAGCTCAGAGACTGCGCTTTCCCCCCGTTACCTGACGCCTAGCGCTGACTGCATGTTACACGCAGGAGACCCCTGATCTGCAGCTCAGAGACTGCGCTTTCCCCCCTGTTACCTGCCGCCTAGCGCTGACTGCATGTTACACGCAGGAAACCCCTGATCTGCAGCTCAGAGACTGCGCTTTCCCCCTGTTACCTGCCGCCTAGCGCTGACTGCATGTTACATGCAGGAGACCCCTGATCTGCAGCTCAGAGACTGCGCTTTCCCCCCGTTAACTGCCGCCTAGCGCTGACTGCATGTTAAACGCAGGAGACCCCTGATCTGCAGCTCAGAGACTGCGCTTTCCCCCCGTTACCTGCCGCCTAGCGCTGACTGCATGTTACACGCAGGAGACCCCTGATCTGCAGCTCAGAGACTGCGCTTTCCCCCCTGTTACCTGCCGCCTAGCACTGACTGCATGTTACACGCAGGAGACCCCTGATCTGCAGCTCAGAGACTGCGCTTTCCCCCCGTTACCTGCCGCCTAGCGCTGACTGCATGTTACACGCAGGAGACCCCTGATCTGCAGATCAGAGACTGCGCTTTCCCCCCGTTACCTGCCGCCTAGCGCTGACTGCATGTTACACGCAGGAGACCCCTGATCTGCAGCTCAGAGACTGCGCTTTCCCCCTGTTACCTGCCGCCTAGCGCTGACTGCATGTTACACGCAGGAGACCCCTGATCTGCAGCTCAGAGACTGCGCTTTCCCCCTGTTACCTGCCGCCTAGCACTGACTGCACGTTACACGCAGGAGACCCCTGATCTGCAGCTCAGAGACTGCGCTTTCCCCCCGTTACCTGACGCCTAGCGCTGACTGCACGTTACACGCAGGAGACCCCTGATCTGCAGCTCAGAGACTGCGCTTTCCCCCCGTTACCTGCCGCCTAGCGCTGACTGCACGTTACACGCAGGAGACCCCTGATCTGCTGCTCAGATACTGCGCTTTCCCCCCCGTTACCTGCCGCCTAGCACTGACTGCATGTTACACGCAGGAGACCCCTGATCTGCAGCTCAGAGACTGCGCTTTCCCCCCCGTTACCTGCCGCCTAGTGCTGACTGCATGTTAAACGCAGGAGACCCCTGATCTGCAGCTCAGAGACTGCGCTTTCCCCCCGTTACCTGCCGCCTAGCACTGACTGCATGTTACACGCAGGAGACCCCTGATCTGCAGCTCAGAGACTGCGCTTTCCCCCCCGTTACCTGCCGCCTAGCACTGACTGCATGTTACACGCAGGAGACCCCTGATCTGCAGCTCAGAGACTGCGCTTTCCCCCGTTACCTGCCGCCTAGCGCTGACTGCACGTTACACGCAGGAGACCCCTGATCTGCAGCTCAGAGACTGCGCTTTCCCCCCGTTACCTGCCGCCTAGCGCTGACTGCATGGTACACGCAGAAGACCCCTGATCTGCAGCTCAGAGACTGCGCTTTCCCCCGTTACCTGACGCCTAGTGCTGACTGCACGTTACACGCAGGAGACCCCTGATCTGCAGCTCAGAGACTGCGCTTTCCCCCCGTTACCTGCCGCCTAGCGCTGACTGCACGTTACACGCAGGAAACCCCTGATCTGCAGCTCAGGGACTGCGCTTTCCCCCCGTTGCCTAGCGCTGACTGCATGTTACACACAGGAGACCCCTGATCTGAAGCTCAGAGACTGCGCTTTCCCCCCTGTTACCTGCCGCCTAGCACTGACTGCATGTTACACGCAGGAGACCCCTGATCTGCAGCTCAGAGACTGCGCTTTCCCCCCGTTACCTGCAGCCTAGCGCTGACTGCACGTTACACGCAGGAGACCCCTGATCTGCAGCTCAGACACGGCGCTTTCCCCCCGTTACCTGCCGCCTAGCGCTGACTGCATGTTACACGCAGGAGACCCCTGATCTGCAGCTCAGAGACTGCGCTTTCCCCCCGTTACCTGACGCCTAGCGCTGACTGCATGTTACACGCAGGAGACCCCTGATCTACAGCTCAGAGACTGCGCTTTCCCCCCTGTTACCTGCCGCCTAGCGCTGACTGCATGTTACACGCAGGAAACCCCTGATCTGCAGCTCAGAGACTGCGCTTTCCCCCTGTTACCTGCCGCCTAGCGCTGACTGCATGTTACACGCAGGAGACCCCTGATCTGCAGCTCAGAGACTGCGGTTTCCCCCCGTTACCTGCCGCCTAGCGCTGACTGCATGTTACACGCAGGAGACCCCTGATCTGCAGCTCAGAGACTGCGCTTTCCCCCAGTTACCTGCCGCCTCCCCGTTACCTGACGCCTAGCGCTGACTGCACGTTACACGCAGGAGACCCCTGATCTGCAGCTCAGAGACTGCGCTTTCCCCCCGTTACCTGCCGCCTAGCACTGACTGCATGTTACACACAGGAGACCCCTGATCTGCTGCTCAGAGACTGCGCTTTCCCCCCGTTACCTGCCGCCTAGCACTGACTGCATGTTACACACAGGAGACCCCTGATCTGCAGCTCAGACACGGCGCTTCCCCCCGTTACCTGCCGCCTAGCGCTGACTGCATGTTACACGCAGGAGACCCCTGATCTGCAGCTCAGAGACTGCGCTTTCCCCCCGTTACCTGACGCCTAGCGCTGACTGCATGTTACACGCAGGAGACCCCTGATCTGCAGCTCAGAGACTGCGCTTTCCCCCCGTTACCTGACGCCTAGCGCTGACTGCATGTTACACGCAGGAGACCCCTGATCTGCAGCTCAGAGACTGCGCTTTCCCCCCTGTTACCTGCCGCCTAGCACTGACTGCATGTTACACACAGGAGACCCCTGATCTGCAGCTCAGAGACTGCGCTTTCCCCCCGTTGCCTAGCGCTGACTGCATGTTACACACAGGAGACCCCTGATCTGCAGCTCAGAGACTGCGCTTTTCCCCCTGTTACCTGCCGCCTAGCACTGACTGCATGTTACACGCAGGAGACCCCTGATCTGCAGCTCAGAGACTGCGCTTTTCCCCCTGTTACCTGACGCCTAGCACTGACTGCATGTTACACGCAGGAGACCCCTGATCTGCAGCTCAGAGACTGCGCTTTCCCCCCGTTGCCTAGCGCTGACTGCATGTTACACACAGGAGACCCCTGATCTGCAGCTCAGAGACTGCGCTTTTCCCCCTGTTACCTGCCGCCTAGCACTGACTGCATGTTACACGCAGGAGACCCCTGATCTGCAGCTCAGAGACTGCGCTTTTCCCCCTGTTACCTGCCGCCTAGCACTGACTGCATGTTACACACAGGAGACCCCTGATCTGCAGCTCAGAGACTGCGCTTTCCCCCCTGTTACCTGCCGCCTAGCGCTGACTGCGTGTTACACGCAGGAAACCCTAGATCTGCAGCTCAGAGACTGCGCTTTCCCCCTGTTACCTGCCGCCTAGCGCTGACTGCATGTTACACGCAGGAGACCCCTGATCTGCAGCTCAGAGACTGCGGTTTCCCCCCGTTACCTGCCGCCTAGCGCTGTATGCATGTTACACGCAGGAGACCCCTGATCTGCAGCTCAGAGACTGCGCTTTCCCCCCGTTACCTGCCGCCTAGCGCTGACTGCATGTTACACGCAGGAGACCCCTGATCTGCAGCTCAGAGACTGCGCTTTCCCCCCGTTACCTGACGCCTAGCACTGACTGCATGTTACACGCAGGAGACCCCTGATCTGCAGCTCAGAGACTGCGCTTTCCCCCGTTACCTGCCGCCTAGCGCTGACTGCACGTTACACGCAGGAGACCCCTGATCTGCAGCTCAGAGACTGCGCTTTCCCCCCGTTACCTGCCGCCTAGCACTGACTGCACGTTACACGCAGGAGACCCCTGATCTGCAGCCCAGATACTGCGCTTTCCCCCCGTTACCTGCCGCCTAGCACTGACTGCATGTTACACGCAGGAGACCCCTGATCTGCAGCTCAGAGACTGCGCTTTCCCCCCCGTTACCTGCCGCCTAGCACTGACTGCATGTTACACGCAGGAGACCCCTGATCTGCAGCTCAGAGACTGCGCTTTCCTCCCGTTACCTGCCTTCTAGCGCTGACTGCACGTTACACGCAGGAGACCCCTGATCTGCAGCTCAGAGACTGCGCTTTCCCCCCGTTACCTGCCGCCTAGCACTGACTGCACGTTACACGCAGGAGACCCCTGATCTGCAGCTCAGAGACTGCGCTTTCCCCCCTGTTACCTGACGCCTAGCGCTGACTGCATGTTACACGCAGGAAACCCCTGATCTGCAGCTCAGAGACTGCGCTTTCCCCCCCGTTACCTGCCGCCTAGCACTGACTGCATGTTACACGCAGGAGACCCCTGATCTGCAGCTCAGAGACTGCGCTTTCCTCCCGTTACCTGCCGCCTAGCACTGACTGCATGTTACACGCAGGAGACCCCTGATCTGCAGCTCAGAGACTGCGCTTTCCCCCGTTACCTGCCGCCTAGCACTGACTGCATGTTACACGCAGGAGACCCCTGATCTGCAGCTCAGAGACTGCGCTTTCCCCCGTTACCTGCCTTCTAGCGCTGACTGCACGTTACACGCAGGAGACCCCTGATCTGCAGCTCAGAGACTGCGCTTTCCCCCCGTTACCTGCCGCCTAGCACTGACTGCACGTTACACGCAGGAGACCCCTGATCTGCAGCTCAGAGACTGCGCTTTCCCCCCTGTTACCTGCCGCCTAGCACTGACTGCATGTTACACGCAGGAGACCCCTGATCTGCAGCTCAGACTGCGCTTTCCCCCCGTTACCTGCCGCCTAGCGCTGACTGCACGTTACACGCAGGAGACCCGTGATCTGCAGCTCAGACACGGCGCTTCCCCCCGTTACCTGCCGCCTAGCGCTGACTGCATGTTACACGCAGGAGACCCCTGATCTGCTGCTCAGAGACTGCGCTTTCCCCCCGTTACCTGACGCCTAGCGCTGACTGCATGTTACACGCAGGAGACCCCTGATCTGCAGCTCAGAGACTGCGCTTTCCCCCCGTTACCTGACGCCTAGCGCTGACTGCATGTTACACGCAGGAGACCCCTGATCTGCAGCTCAGAGACTGCGCTTTCCCCCCTGTTACCTGCCGCCTAGCACTGACTGCATGTTACACGCAGGAGACCCCTGATCTGCAGCTCAGAGACTGCGCTTTCCCCCCGTTACCTGCCGCCTAGCGCTGACTGCACGTTACACGCAGGAGACCCCTGATCTGCAGCTCAGACACGGTGCTTCCCCCCGTTACCTGCCGCCTAGCGCTGACTGCATGTTACACGCAGGAGACCCCTGATCTGCAGCTCAGAGACTGCGCTTTCCCCCCGTTACCTGACGCCTAGCGCTGACTGCATGTTACACGCAGGAGACCCCTGATCTGCAGCTCAGAGACTGCGCTTTCCCCCCGTTACCTGACGCCTAGCGCTGACTGCATGTTACACGCAGGAGACCCCTGATCTGCAGCTCAGAGACTGCGCTTTCCCCCCTGTTACCTGCCGCCTAGTGCTGACTGCATGTTACACGCAGGAGACCCCTGATCTGCAGCTCAGAGACTGCGCTTTCCCCCGTTACCTGCCTTCTAGCGCTGACTGCACGTTACACGCAGGAGACCCCTGATCTGCAGCTCAGAGACTGCGCTTTCCCCCCGTTACCTGCCGCCTAGCACTGACTGCACGTTACACGCAGGAGACCCCTGATCTGCAGCTCAGAGACTGCGCTTTCCCCCCTGTTACCTGCCGCCTAGCACTGACTGCATGTTACACGCAGGAGACCCGTGATCTGCAGCTCAGACACGGCGCTTCCCCCCGTTACCTGCCGCCTAGCGCTGACTGCATGTTACACGCAGGAGACCCCTGATCTGCAGCTCAGAGACTGCGCTTTCCCCCCGTTACCTGATGCCTAGCGCTGACTGCATGTTACACGCAGGAGACCCCTGATCTGCAGCTCAGAGACTGCGCTTTCCCCCCGTTACCTGACGCCTAGCGCTGACTGCATGTTACACGCAGGAGACCCCTGATCTGCAGCTCAGAGACTGCGCTTTCCCCCCTGTTACCTGCCGCCTAGCACTGACTGCATGTTACACGCAGGAGACCCCTGATCTGCAGCTCAGAGACTGCGCTTTCCCCCCGTTACCTGCCGCCTAGCGCTGACTGCACGTTACACGCAGGAGACCCCTGATCTGCAGCTCAGACACGGTTCTTCCCCCCGTTACCTGCCGCCTAGCGCTGACTGCATGTTACACGCAGGAGACCCCTGATCTGCAGCTCAGAGACTGCGCTTTCCCCCCGTTACCTGACGCCTAGCGCTGACTGCATGTTACACGCAGGAGACCCCTGATCTGCAGCTCAGAGACTGCGCTTTCCCCCCGTTACCTGACGCCTAGCGCTGACTGCATGTTACACGCAGGAGACCCCTGATCTGCAGCTCAGAGACTGCGCTTTCCCCCCTGTTACCTGCCGCCTAGCGCTGACTGCATGTTACACGCAGGAAACCCCTGATCTGCAGCTCAGAGACTGCGCTTTCCCCCTGTTACCTGCCGCCTAGCGCTGACTGCATGTTACATGCAGGAGACCCCTGATCTGCAGCTCAGAGACTGCGCTTTCCCCCCGTTAACTGCCGCCTAGCGCTGACTGCATGTTAAACGCAGGAGACCCCTGATCTGCAGCTCAGAGACTGCGCTTTCCCCCCGTTACCTGCCGCCTAGCGCTGACTGCATGTTACACGCAGGAGACCCCTGATCTGCAGCTCAGAGACTGCGCTTTCCCCTCGTTACCTGCCGCCTAGCACTGACTGCATGTTACACGCAGGAGACCCCTGATCTGCAGCTCAGAGACTGCGCTTTCCCCCGTTACCTGCCGCCTAGCGCTGACTGCACGTTACACGCAGGAGACCCCTGATCTGCAGCTCAGAGACTGCGCTTTCCCCCCGTTACCTGCCGCCTAGCACTGACTGCACGTTACACGCAGGAGACCCCTGATCTGCAGCTCAGAGACTGCGCTTTCCACCCGTTACCTGCCGCCTAGCACTGACTGCACGTTACACGCAGGAGACCCCTGATCTGCAGCTCAGAGACTGCGCTTTCCCCCCGTTACCTGCCGCCTAGCGCTGACCAGGAGACCCCTGATCTGCAGCTCAGAGACTGTGCTTTCTCCCCGTTACCTGACGCCTAGCACTGACTGCATGTTACACGCAGGAGACCCCTGATCTGCAGCTCAGAGACTGCGCTTTCCCCCCGTTACCTGCCGCCTAGCACTGACTGCATGTTACACGCAGGAGACCCCTGATCTGCAGCTCAGAGACTGCGCTTTCCCCCCGTTACCTGCCGCCTAGCGCTGACTGCACGTTACACGCAGGAGACCCCTGATCTGCAGCTCAGAGACTGCGCTTTCCCTCGTTACCTGCCGCCTAGCGCTGACTGCGCGTTACATGCAGGAGACCCCTGATCTGCAGCTCAGAGACTGCGCTTTCCCCCCGATACCTGCCGCCTAGCACTGACTGCATGTTACACACAGGAGACCCCTGATCTGCAGCTCAGAGACTGCGCTTTCCCCCCGTTACCTGCCGCCTAGCGCTGACTGCATGTTACACACAGGAGACCCCTGATCTGCAGCTCAAGAGACTGCGCTTTCCCCCCGTTGCCTAGCGCTGACTGCATGTTACACACAGGAGACCCCTGATCTGCAGCTCAGAAACTGCGCTTTCCCCCCGATACAAAAAACTGCAACAAACGAGCGCCTAATCATCAAAATAAAAAGTGAAAACCAATACGTGTTTCATAGAATTAAATAACCACAATTTTGTGTTCCTGATAGTCTGCGCTTGCCGGAATACTATGTGTTGTATTGTGGTGATAGCATAGAAAAAGAACAAACGGCTGCGCTGAA
This sequence comes from Pseudophryne corroboree, assembly GCF_028390025.1. Taxonomy (NCBI): domain Eukaryota; kingdom Metazoa; phylum Chordata; class Amphibia; order Anura; family Myobatrachidae; genus Pseudophryne; species Pseudophryne corroboree. Next base: position 176,625,006 of record NC_086455.1, on the reverse strand, counting down.
TATCAGGAACGAAACATAATGTACAGAGAGCCAACGTAGAAAATAACAATGTTTATTAATAAAACATATAAAAAGATTAATTATCAAATAACCGGTGAATAATATATATAAATATATATAAGAACAATCACTAGACGTGAACTAGTGGTATATTGTAATAACTCAGCTTATTGGGGTGAAAAGTTCCGTGATTCACTTGTTAGATAGTTGATAAATACCAGGTATGTTGGTAGGATCCTAATGAATTAAAAGTCCCTCAGTTGAAATTGATATTCAATACCTTTCCAAAATGGGCTGGTAAGAGCCGAGCGTCCTCGGCTTCAATGTCCTGCAATGCCCATATACGCTGTGCAGCGGAAAGGAATGGACCGTCTCTCTCACAACCCGGTCGTGGCGGCGTGTGCGCTGAAGCCGCTGATGTCGGATGCTGTAGACCATGGGTCTTCATCCTGTGGCCCTCCAGCTGCTGTGAAACTACACATCCCAGCATGCCCTGCCACAGTTTTGCTATTAAGGTATGCTAAAACTGAGGCAGGGCATGCTGGGATGTCTAGTTCCACAGCAGCTGGAGGGTCGCAGGTTGAAGACCCATGCTGTAGACGGAGGGTGCAGCGGGGACCAAGGAACACCTGGAAGATTTCACCTGAGCTTAGGACCCGCCCCTATCGACACCCAGCTCAGGTGAAATCTTCCAGGTGTTCCTTGGTCCCCGCTGCACCCTCCGTCTACAGCATCCGACATCAGCGGCTTCAGCGCACACGCCGCCACGACCGGGTTGTGAGAGAGACGGTCCATTCCTTTCCGCTGCACAGCGTATATGGGCATTGCAGGACATTGAAGCCGAGGACGCTCGGCTCTTACCAGCCCATTTTGGAAAGGTATTGAATATCAATTTCAACTGAGGGACTTTTAATTCATTAGGATCCTACCAACACACCTGGTATTTATCAACTATCTAACAAGTGAATCACGGAACTTTTCACCCCAATAAGCTGAGTTATTACAATATACCACTAGTTCACGTCTAGTGATTGTTCTTATATATATTTATATATATTATTCACCGGTTATTTGATAATTAATCTTTTTATATGTTTTATTAATAAACATTGTTATTTTCTACGTTGGCTTTCTGTACATTATGTTTCGTTCCTGATATTCAGCGCAGCCGTTTGTTCTTTTTCTATGCTTTCCCCCCGATACCTGCCGCCTAGCGCTGACTGCATGTTACACGCAGGAGACCCCTGATCTGCAGCTCAGAGACTGCGCTTTCCCCCCGTTACCTGCCGCCTAGCGCTGACTGCATGTTACACACAGGAGACCCCTGATCTGCAGCTCAAGAGACTGCGCTTTCCCCCCGTTGCCTAGCACTGACTGCATGTTACACACAGGAGACCCCTGATCTGCAGCTCAGAGACTGCGCTTTCCCCCCGATACCTGCTGCCTAGCACTGACTGCATGTTACACACAGGAGACCCCTGATCTGCAGCTCAGAGACTGCGCTTTCCCCCCGTTACCTGCCGCCTAGCGCTGACTGCATGTTACACGCAGGAGACCCCTGATCTGCAGCTCAGACACGGCGCTTTCCCCCGTTACCTGCCGCCTAGCACTGACTGCATGTTACACGCAGGAGACCCCTGATCTGCAGCTCAGAGACTGCGCTTTCCCCCCGTTACCTGCCGCCTAGCACTGACTGCATGTTACACGCAGGAGACCCCTGATCTGCAGCTCAGAGACTGCGCTTTCCCCCCGTTACCTGCCGCCTAGCGCTGACTGCATGTTACACGCAGGAGACCCCTGATCTGCAGCTCAGACACGGCGCTTTCCCCCGTTACCTGCCGCCTAGCGCTGACTGCATGTTACACGCAGGAGACCCCTGATCTGCAGCTCAGAGACTGCACTTTCCCCCCGTTACCTGCCGCCTAGCGCTGACTGCATGTTACACGCAGGAGACCCCTGATCTGCAGCTCAGAGACTGCGCTTTCCCCCCGTTACCTGCCGCCTAGCGCTGACTGCATGTTACACACAGGAGACCCCTGATCTGCAGCTCAAGAGACTGCGCTTTCCCCCCGTTGCCTAGCACTGACTGCATGTTACACACAGGAGACCCCTGATCTGCAGCTCAGAGACTGCGCTTTCCCCCCGATACCTGCTGCCTAGCACTGACTGCATGTTACACACAGGAGACCCCTGATCTGCAGCTCAGAGACTGCGCTTTCCCCCCGTTACCTGCCGCCTAGCGCTGACTGCATGTTACACGCAGGAGACCCCTGATCTGCAGCTCAGACACGGCGCTTTCCCCCGTTACCTGCCGCCTAGCGCTGACTGCATGTTACACGCAGGAGACCCCTGATCTGCAGCTCAGAGACTGCGCTTTCCCCCCGTTACCTGCCGCCTAGCACTGACTGCATGTTACACGCAGGAGACCCCTGATCTGCAGCTCAGAGACTGCGCTTTCCCCCCGTTACCTGCCGCCTAGCGCTGACTGCATGTTACACGCAGGAGACTCCTGATCTGCAGCTCAGACACGGCGCTTTCCCCCGTTACCTGCCGCCTAGCGCTGACTGCATGTTACACGCAGGAGACCCCTGATCTGCAGCTCAGAGACTGCGCTTTCCCCCCGTTACCTGCCGCCTAGCACTGACTGCATGTTACACGCAGGAGACCCCTGATCTGCAGCTCAGAGACTGCGCTTTCCCCCCGTTACCTGCCGCCTAGCGCTGACTGCACGTTACACGCAGGAGACCCCTGATCTGCAGCTCAGAGACTGCGCTTTCCCCCCGTTACCTGCCGCCTAACCCTTCTGGTCAGTCACTTTGCACAGGAATACTCTCCTTGAGTGACTGTATTAATGGAGTTAGATATTTGTGAGAACATTATCCCAATGACAAAGCTTTCTATATCACTTATAGTAAGGCGTGTTTCTGCAGCTGCGCACAGCGCGTTACATTTAGCGTGTTATGCATGCGGTGGGGTGGCAGTCTATGCGGTGCTGGCATGTTAGCTGGTTGGTTTGTGCCCGTGGCTGCACCGCCGTGCAATACATGAGCACATTGGTAACGCCGTTTCATTTTGGATTCCAGGATTATGCCAGTGGTGCGTTACTCACGGGGGAACTGAAGAAAACCCTGATAGAGACATTACAGCCCATGATTGCAGCACACCAGGAGCGACGGAAACACGTCACAGAAGAGATGGTGAAGCAAATGATGACTCCACGGAAGTTGGCCTTTGACTTTTAGCATCTTCTAGAAGCTTTCCCTGTTGGCTGTAATTTATCAATAAACACATTCTGCATATTCCAGAACATTCTGAGCCAAGTGGTGGGTATTGTCTGGGCTGCTTGTTTACTACCTAGAACAGATATTCTAAATTATTGAAATAAATATAATTACATTCCTTCCTATGGTATTAAACTCCTGAACGTGACGAAGTAAAACATAAAAGGAGAGATCTGGTAGACTTGCCTTTTGTTAACTTTTTCTTCAGAGTCCATAGGGTCCACAGGGAAGACAATGGGGTGTAGGAGGAAGGATAGGACAGGTTAGTATTGGGAGACCGATGTTTGGAATCCCGCAGGTCACCATACCGACCCCAGGATCCTGATTGCCGGCGGGGACGATGGGCAAGCGCAAGGAAGCCCCTTGCGGGCTCGTTACAGGGTCTATTCCCGCTCTGTAGGTGTCGGGACTGGATCTGGTGTTGCTGGGGTCTGGAGTGGAGCTGTGCATTCTCCACCATGTCAAAGGTGGAGACCATGAACCCCAGGGCCTGCATGGCTGATTGATTGATACTACGCGACTGTGACGTAACTTGCGCACTTGTTGCTGTAGTGCGGACATCTTGTCTACTGGCAGGAAAATTCTTTGTACCTGAGAATCCATGAGAGCTCCCAGATGTAACCTCCTTTGAGAAGACGTAAGGGATGACTTTTTCCAATTGATTAGCCAACAGTGTGTTTGATAAAAGACAATGGCCAACTGAAGATGGCGGTGAAGGATCTCCGGAGAGTGCGAGGATCATCAGGTCGTCTAGCTATGGAATTATCCTGACCCCATGACGATGCAGATGTGCTGCCATAGCAGCCATGATCTTGGTAAAGACCCTGGGGGCAGTAGAAAGACCAAAGGGCTGTGCTCATAATTGGAAATGTTGCTGGAGAACAGCTAAGCTTGGGAGCTGCTGCTGAGAAGGTGCTATAGGTTCATGTAGGTAAATGTCCTGAATGTCCAGAGACACCATAAAGTCTCCAGGCTCCATAGCTAGGACAATAGAATGGAGTGTTTCCATATGAATCCCAGGCACTCTGATATCCCTGTTCAGGGTTGTGCGATTGAGGATAGGCCGATTTGACGAAGGGACCGGAATTACTACCAGTGAGTGCAGTAGGGACTGAGTGCCCTTCTAAAGGTCCTATGCTTTGCATGGGTCTGATGGGGGACATTTGTCAAATAATTGCTGGGTGGGAGGGTGCATCTCCGGAATATGAGTATGTACCCATGAGAGACCACTTCTTGCACCCAGGTGTCTGTGGTGGTCTGACACCAATACTGTACAAACTGAAGAAGCTGAGATCCTCCAGGAGGAGGCCTTCCCCATCAGGCTGAGGTTTTATCTTCAGACTTGGTGGCTGGAAGTCTGGTAGCCCATGCCTGTTTGGCCCTGGGTTTGGAGGTCTTTGTGGAAGTAGACTGCCGAGGAAAGGACTGTCCTTTAGCCTTGCCATTGGGGCAAAAGGAAGATGTTTGAGACCTCGGTTTAGATGCAGAGGGCAGGAAAGCTGAGGTGGTATTCCATGCTTCACACGAGTTCAGTAAGCTGATCAGACTACCTTCTAGCGCTTAAAAAGCATGGCTTTTGGTTTAGAAGCACGCTCCTCTTCCATTTGAGGGCTGTCAAATCCATTCTTCAATGTAGACGGACGCTCGTCCTTCCCGAGGGGGACTCGGTGAGAGAGACATCTTCCTCCGCAGATGACTCCTCAGAATCTGAAAGCTGCATAGACTGAGGATGGCACGGCACGCTTAGTGGCACCCTGTAACACCTGTTGAAAAGCCGTAGAGGTAGTAGCTAGACTCTGTAATGAGGTAGAGAGCACATCTACCCAGGAAGGGGGCAAAGCCGTGACTGGCATAGCAGGGTGCACCTGCTGGGGGGATCACCGCGGGGGTTGCTAGGCAGTCCGCTATCTGTACCAGTACCTGCATAAAGGAAGCCCAGGGGGGATCCTGTGCAGGAGCTGGAGGGGCTGGCTGGTTAGGTGGGATATAGAAAGATACACACAAACCATCCTGTACAACGTCCCGAGGGGACAATCCTACTGCACAGGACCTGCATGAGACCAGCATAGGAGAAGCAGCCTCCATGCGACCCTTGCCTTTATAGACATAGCTGCAGTAACAGTATAACACACAATATGGCAATAAGCAGTGTGCAACAAGTATAGTAATGTCACAGCCTTAACAGCTACAGGAAGATGTAACCTAAGTACAATGATATACCTGTATCTTAGGGCAGGGTTGCCGACTTTCTGTCTGCCCCCACCGGGAGCTGCAGACGAAGGGCATGACATAGGGGGCATGGTGGGGGCATAGCTATGTAGTTGAGGCAGCACAGGGGGTGTGGTGCTTGCAGTTGTGTCACTGTGGGCATGTCCCCGCTATATAGTGCCGCCATTACAGGCATTGTACAGCTGGGGTGGGGCTACGATGACGCGATGCAGCACAATCTACTAACATACTTTGCACAATTATGATGACAAATGCGGGGTGTCCTTTTTCAATAATATATTACCTCTAGTAGATCACAGGCGTTTATAATGGGCCCATTGTAGGTGCTAATTGAAAAATGTCCCTGTAACAGATAAATATAGCGGCACCACTGAATATATATTCGTATAAGTATACGGAGGCTTTATCTCTATATTTCTGAGGCTGGGAAATCAGCAGTGAAGTCAAGTTGTTAGATTGCGCCATTAATCCGAGACTGCGCTCTGCATCTCACCACTATATAGTAGTAGGTAGCGGCGATCTCCTCATTTGATCCCCAGGCACGCCATACCAGGGGCTAGGTATGTCCCGTCCCAGTGTCGGTGTGTGGATGCAGCTCCTAACACGCCGATGAGGAGTACTGGCTTCTCCGGCAGGCGGGCTGGGACCCCTCCGTAATCAGCAGTGTATAGTTCTACATATGAGCTTGATATGGGCGTATTTAATGCTATTGAATCAACGTTGTCTCACTCACAGATGACGATGCTGATAAAGTTTTGTTCGATCAGATTTAATTTTCTAGACTTCCAGATGAGACCCCCAGAGATTTGTTTCATAAGATTCTAAAGTTCCAGAAGTGTGAAACTGAGCTTATTCTCCACGGGCAATTTTTGTAAGAATTTTTTAGAATCCCTAGGGGGTTCCTTGTTAATAACATTCCGACGTTTGGCCGTCACAATTTATCATTCTGCTCCAAGGGGTGCGGGTTCTGAATAAATCTTCATTTGATTTGATGGTTTTAGTTATTAAAGATTTGGCCTGGAGCTCAAAGAAGTGAGTGTTGACATAGCCTCCTTATACTGAGACTTTACCAGTCCTTCCTACTGACAGATCAGCTAATTGGTGCGAACATATTACTGAGCAGATTAATACATTTCTACAGGATTCGACAATGTTTAAATGGAACACATTGGATACTGTTAACCTTAAGTCACCCGGTTAAAGGGGGCTCTGGTCTCTATAGACTTCAACCACTTAGCTATAGATCTCGTAGGCCTTTGAGTACTGAATACTCCTCATCCCAATCACAGTATGTTCAAAGACGCCCCAGTGGTGCTTTTTTTAGGGGCAGTGAAAAGAGGGGGTCGGGGGAGCTGTCCCAAACTGAGTTAGATGTCTTGTCAGTGGGACTTTCTCTTTTGTCCCCACATGTGTACAGTACATGACAAATTTACATGGTCATTTGATCATTTTAAACTTGGTAGAAAGTTACGGCTACGGGAATGTTTTGGTAATAACGCTCTACCCTCCACTGTTCATATATTGAAAGCTCCTAGCACGTTTGACCCTCAGAGCTCCAACGCTAGTATTAAGACATTTCTAAGATTGGTTGAGAAAGATATGACAAGTGTTGAGACAAAATCCATATACAACAACCTAAATAAAACACAAAGGGCGGCTTTGAAGTCATTGATCAAGAATGATCAGATTGTTAGACAGGCCGACAAAGGCGGCGCTATAGACGTCCAAGATTCGGAAATGTATAATAGAGAAATCCTCAGACAGCTATCAGATGTTAACGCATAAAAAAATGACTGAAAATCCAATACCACTTATCAAGAGATTAGATCTAGCCTTTGTGCAAGGCGAGATTGATGCCCATATCATTGGCTTCCTTAAGGTGGAGTATCCAATATGTCCCTTTATATACATACTACCAAAAATACATAAAACACTGGTTTATCCACCGGGGCAGCCAATCATATTGGCACACAAATCAATATTACAACCTCTAGCAGCATTTGTGGATTTGTTTTTACAGCCGATTGTGACTAAGAGAAGTTACCTAAGAGATACAGGTGACTTTCTGAATGGACTTAAGACATTGGGTGATATACCACACAATGCTATGTTGGCCACCCTTGATGTAAACTCTCTTTACACTGTTATTCCACATAAGCAGGGCACTGCGGCTGTTGCCGATGCCTTGGTTACTTATCCTCAACCAGGTCCACAAACTGAGTTCTTACTTGGTCCTGACAAAAAAAAATCATTTTATAATGGTAATTACTTCTTACAACTGAACGGCACCACCATGAGGTCTAACCTGGCGCCTGCTTATGCCAATCCATATATGGCAGTTTATGAGCGTAAACATATTTTCTCTTACGTCCTAGAGGATGCTGGGGACTCCGTAAGGACCATGGGGTATAGACGGGCTCCGCAGGAGATAGGGCACCTAAAAAGAACTTTGACTATGGGTGTGCACTGGCTCCTCCCTCTATGCCCCTCCTCCAGACCTCAGTTAGATTCTGTGCCCAGAGGAGAAAGGGTACAATGCAGAGAGCTCTCCAGAGTTTTTTCTGTTGAAGAAGAATTTTGTTAGGTTTTTTATTTTCAGGGAGTCCTGTTGGCAACAGGCTCCCTGCATCGTGGGACTGAGGAGAGAGAAGCAGAGCTGGCTTGTAAGGTTGGGCACTGTTTCTGAGGCTACTGGACACCATTAGCTCCAGAGGGAGTCGGAACACAGGTCTCACCTGGGGTTCGTCCCGGAGCAGCGCCGCCGTCCTCCTCACAGATGCCGAAGATAGAAGCCGGGTGAGTATGAGAAGGCAGAAGACATCAGGCGGCAGAAGACATCAGATCTTCATGAGGTAAGTGCGCAGCGGTAAGCTGCGCGCCATTGCTCCCAGTACACACACACAAGCAGGCACTGAAGGGTGCAGGGGGGGGGGGGGGGCGCCCTGTGCAGCAAGTTTCCTCATTATTTGGCAATATAAAGCAGGATTAGGCTGTGGGACAGTAAATCCTAAAATCCCCCGCCATTTTTTATATAGAATTACTGGGACCGAAGCCCGCCGTCGGGTGGGCGGGGCTTGATCCTCAGCACTAACCAGCGCCATTTTCTCCACAGAAACTGCATGAGGATACGCTGGCTCCCTGATCTCTCCCCTGCTGAACTTCACAGGCTGGAAAAAAGAGGAGGGGGGCACTTTGGCGACGCAGTGAGTGGGAATTAAGGTTATATATATATATAAAAAGCGCTATCTGGTCATATTTTTTCCAGTGTTTTTAAGCGCTGGGTGTGTGCTGGCATACTCTCTCTCTGTCTCTCCTAAGGGCCTGGTTGGGGTTTTGTCCCCTTATAGGTTAATCCCTGTGTGTGGGGGGTGTCGGTACGTGTGTGTCGACATGTCTGAGGCGGAAGGCTTCTCCAAGAAGGAGGTGGAGCAAATGAGTGGTGTGTCCCCAGGATTGGATGGACATGTGGCATATGTTGAATGCAAGTGTGGCATCTTTACATAAAAGGCTTGATAAGGCTGAATTAGGGGGGACATCAGGGGGTCAATCCTCGGATTGGACCGATTCACAGGGCCCGTCGGGGTCTCAAAAGCGTCCCATAACACAAGACACTACTACCGACACGGATTCTGATTCCAGTGTCGACTATGACGAAGTAAAATTGCACCCTAGGGTGACTAAAACCATTCAGTGTATGATTGTGGCAATAAGGGATGTGTTGCATATGGAGGATGAACCCTCGGTCCACGACACAAGGGTACACATGTTTAAGGGAAAGAAACAGATTATTAATTTTCCCATGAATTTAAATGATTTCTTTGGAAATGCTTGGGAGACTCCGGAAAAGAGACCGCAGATCCCCAAAAGAATTTATATGGCATACCCCTTCCCTAAACAGGACAGGGAGATTTGGGAATCACCCCCACTGTGGACAAGGCCCTGACGCGCTTGTCCAAGAAAGTGGCGCTACCGTCTCCTGACACAGCGGCCCTTAAGGACCCTGCAGATCGCAGGCAAGAAACTACCTTAAAGTGTATTTATTCTCATACGGGTGCTGTGCTAAGACCGACAATTGCGTCGGCATGGGTGTGTAGCACAATTGCAGCTTGGACAGATGAGCTGACAGATCACTTTGATAATATGGATAAGGATACTATATTCTTAACTAGCCCATATAAAAGACGCAGTCTTATTTATGAGGGATGCTCAAAGGGACATTGGATTGCTAGCTTCTAGGGCCAATGCCATGTCTATCTCGGCGAGAAGATCCTTATGGACTCGCCAATGGACGGGTGATGCGGATTCCAAAAAAAACATATGGAAGTACTACCCTATAAGGGAGATGTATTGTTTGGGGATGGGCTGACGGACCTGGTTTCCACAGCTACAGCAGGTAAATCAAATTTTTTACCATATATTCCCCAACAGCAAAAGAAAGTAACACCCTATCAGATGCAGTCCTTTCGGTCGCACAAGTCCAAAAGAGGTCGGGGATCCTCTTTCCTCGCCAGAGGTAAGGGCAGAGGCAAAAGAGCACCTGGTTCGGCAGGTGCCCAGGAACAAAAGTCCTTCCCGGCTGCTCAAAAACCCACAGCATGACGCAGGGGCTCCCCTGAGGGAGTCCGCACCGGTGGGGGCACGTCTTCGACTTTTCAGTCAGGCCTGGGTCAGATCAGACCTGAATCCCTGGGTGTTGGAAATAGTTTCCCAGGGGTACAAACTGGAATTCGAGGAGGTGCCCCCGCGCCGATTTTTCAAATCTGCCCTACCAGCTTCCACATCGGAAAGGGATGTAGTGTTAGCTGCAATTCAAACGCTGTGTATACAGCAAGTGATAATCAAGGTTCCCCTGCACCAGCAGGGAAGAGGTTACTATTCAACCCTATTTGTGGTCCCGAAACCGGACGGTTCGGTCAGACCTATTTTGAATCTGAAATCCCTAAACCTGTACATAAAACGATTCAAATTCAAAATGGAATCACTCAGAGCGATAATAGCCAACATGGAGGAGGGGGAGTTTATGGTGTCTCTGGACATAAAGGATGCGTACCTTCATGTCCACATATATGCCCCCCATCAGGAATACCTGAGATTCGCTGTACAGGATTGTCATTACCAATTTCAGACGTTGCCGTTTGGACTTTCCACGGCCCCGAGGATTTTCACCAAGATAATGGCGGAAATGATGGTGATCCTGCGCAAGCATGGAGTCACAATTATCCCATACTTGGACGATCTCCTGATAAAAGCGAGATCAAGAGAGAAATTGCTGAGCAGTGTGGCGCTCTCTCTGAGAGTGCTCCAGCAACACGGTTGGATTCTAAATCTACCGAAGTCACAGTTGATTCCGACAACTCGACTACCGTTCCTAGGTATGATACTGGATACGGAACAAATGAAGGTCTTCCTCCCAATAGAGAAAGCCCAGGACATCCAGAACATGGTCAGAGACCTGCTAAAACCGAAAAGGGTGTCAGTTCACCAATGCACTCGAGTTCTGGGAAAAATTGTGGCGGCCTACGAGGCCATTCCCTTCGGAAGGTTCCATGCAAGGACTTTTCAATGGGACCTTCTGGACAAGTGGTCCGGGTCCCATCTGCACTTACATCGGAAAATAACTCTGTCCCCAGGAGCCAGAGTGTCTCTCCTGTGGTGGTTGCAAAGTGCTCACCTGCTGGAGGGTCGCAGGTTCGGAATTCAGGATTGGATCCTGGTTACCACGGATGCGAGCCTCCGAGGATGGGGAGCGGTCACACAAGGAAAAAATTTTCAGGGACTTTGGTCAGACCAGGAGTCCTGTCTACACATCAATGTGTTGGAACTCAGGGCCATTTACAACGGCCTTCGACAAGCGGAGAGTCTTCTTGGAAACCTACCGGTTCTGATTCAATCAGACAATGTCACAGCAATGGCTCATGTGAAACGCCAAGGCGGGACAAGAAGCAGAGTCGCGATGGCGGAAGCCACCAGGATTCTTCGCTGGGCGGAAAATCATGTAAGCGCTCTGTCGGCTGTCTTCATTCCGGGGGTGGACAACTGGGAAGCAGACTTCCTCAGCAGACACGATCTCCATCCAGAAGAGTGTGGACTTCATCAAGAAGTCTTTGCAGACATAACACGTCTTTGGGGAACTCCTCAAACAGACATGATGGCGTCACGCCTCAACAAAAAACTTCGGAGGTATTGTGCCAGGTCTCGGGACCCTCAGGCAGTGGCTGTAGACGCTCTAATAACACCGTAGGTGTTCAAATCGGTCTACGTGTTTCCTCCTCTTCCTCTCATCACAAAAGTGTTGAGGATCATAAGGCAAAGAAGAGTACAGACGATACTCGTTGTCCCAGACTGGCCTCGAAGGGCCTGGTACTCAGATCTACAAGAGATGCTCACAGGAGATCCCGGGCCTCTTCCTCTGAGGGAAGACCTGTTGCAACAGGGGCCCTGTGTATTTCAAGACTTACCGCGGTTACGTTTGACGGCATGGCGGTTGAACGCCGAATCCTAGCGAAAAAGGGGATTCCGGAAGAGGTCATCCCTACTTTAATAAAGGCTAGGAAGGAGGTGACGGTTAAGCATTATCACCGTATCTGGCAAAAGTATGTGTCTTGGTGTGAAACCAAGAATGCACCTACGGAAGATTTTCATCTGGGTTGTTTTTTCCACTTCCTACAGACAGGAGTGGATATGGGCCTGAAATTAGGCTCTGTTAAGGTACAGATTTCGGCCCTCTCGATTTTCTTTCAGAAGGAATTGGCTTCTCTTCCAGAAGTCCAGACGTTTGTAAAGGGAGTGCTGCACATCCAGCCCCCTTTTGTGCCTCCAGTGGCACCGTGGGACCTCAACGTGGTGTTGCAGTCCCTAAAATCACACTGGTTTGAACCGCTTAACAAGGTTGAGTTGAAATTTCTTACTTGGAAGGTGGTCATGTTGTTGGCCTTGGCATCAGCAAGGCGAGTGTCAGAATTGGCGGCTTTGTCACACAAAAGCCCCTACTTGATTTTTCATGTGGATCGAGCTGAATTGAGGACACGTCCGCAATTTTTACCTAAGGTGGTTTCTTCATTCCATGTGAATCAACCTATTGCGGTGCCTGTGGCTACAAGTGACCTGGAGGATTCCAGATCCCTGGACGTAGTCAGGGCCTTAAAGATTTATGTAGCCAGGACGGCTAGAATTAGGAAAACAGGCTCTGTTTGTCCTGTATGCTGCCAATAAGATTGGCGCACCTGCTTCGAAGCAGACTATTGCTCGCTGGATCTGTAATACGATTCAGCAGGCTCATTCTACGGCTGGATTGCCGGTACCAAATTCGGTTAAGGCCCATTCCACTAGGAAGGTGGGCTCTTCTTGGGCGGCTGCCCGAGGCGTCTTGGCATTACAACTTTGCCGAGCGGCGACTTGGTCGGGGTCAAACACTTTTGCTAAATTCTACAAGTTTGATACCCTGGCTGATGAGGACCTAGCGTTTGCTCAGTCGGTGCTGCAGAGTCATACGCACTCTCCCGCCCAATTGGATGCTTTGGTATAAACCCCATGGTCCTTACGGAGTCCCCAGCATCCTCTAGGACGTAAGAGAAAATAAGATTTTAAACCTACCGGTAAATCTATTTCTCCTAGTCCGTAGAGGATGCTGGGCGCCCGTCCCAGTGCGGAAGCTCTGCAAGACTTGTATATAGTTGTTGCTTAAATAAGGGTTATGTTACAGTTGACATCGGTCTTGGACCGTTGCTGTTATTGTTCATACGGTTAACTGGTTTTGTATGATCCAGGTTACGTGGTATGCTTGGTATGGGCTGGTATGAATCTTGCCCTTGGATTTCTAAATCCTGACTTGTATTGTCCATCTCCTCTGGGCACAGTTCTCTAACTGAGGTCTGTAGGAGGGGCATAGAGGGAGGAGCCAGTGCACACCCATAGTCAAAGTTCTTTTTAGGTGCCCTATCTCCTGCGGAGCCCATCTATACCCCATGGTCCTAACGGAGTCCCCAGCATCCTCTACGGACTAGGAGAAATAGATTTACCGGTAGGTTTAAAATCTTATTTTGCCTAAGTTTGGTTCGTTGATTATGTACTATAAAAGGTACATTGATGATTTATTTCTTATTTGGCCTGGCACTGACATGCAATTTAATGAGATGGTTACATTTTTTAATTCTTTGGAGTCCTCTATTAGATTCACTAGCAGTATCCGAAGGTATGAAAAAATTTTTTTTGATGTGACTGTTTAACGTGGATACAAAGTTAGCTAATACTCTCTAACGGAAAGAGTCCCATCCAAATCCCCTTAAAGAGGGATTGCCCATCTCACAATTTCTTAAGGATTTTACTTAACACCTCTAAAGAGTTGGTGGACCAGCAAATTGATATGTCCACACGATTCCTACAACGTGGGTACTCACCTTAAGTAATTGCAGGATGCCTCCATAAGGCTCAAGCTAAATTTATGCACACTGATGCGACAAAGACCAGCCAGTATGACCCACACAGAGTCCTCTTCACTGGCACCTTTGACAGTACGGCTCATCAGGCAGATAGGACCATTGCTAAACATCGACCCATCATTGCCACAGACTCTACGTTGACACTTTTGGGCTCCAAACCACCTTTGTGTGCTTACAGGAGGGGTCCTGATTTAAGGGATCTTTTGATGTGCCCAATGCTTCAACCACATAAAGGCCAAGGTACATGGCTTCCCAGAAAACGGATGGGCTGCTTCAAGTGTGCGGACTGCACAACGTGCAAATCGATGATGACTGGATCCATCTTTGCGCATCCCCACAGTGACAAGAAAATCCACATTAAGCATCGACTACATTGCCAGATGGATTTTGTGTGATATATATATATATATATATATATATATATATATATATATATACTCTCTCTCTCTCTCTCTCTCTCTCTCTCTCTCTCTCTCTCTCTCTCTCTGACTTGCCCTTGTGGCCTAGTCTATGTGAATATGACCAAGAGATGTTTTAGGGACCGAATGGCCAACCACTGATCATCAATATGAGCTGCTCTGGAGACTGTGGCTAATCCTGTCTTATCTGCTGGACGTTCTGTTAATAGACCACATTCCTATGAACATTCGTGGTGGTGATCGACTGAGCGATCTGAGGAAAAGTGAAGCCAGGTGGATTTTCCAGCTTGATACGATTTTTCCATGAGGACTTAATGAGGGGAATCCTTACAATATTTTTTTTAAAGAATTAATAATTTTTTTGCAGTCCTATTTGTAGTTAGATACAAACCTTTTTTGCTTTTTCCAAAGCAACCATTTTTTGTAAAAAAAAATCCGTTTTTTATATGGATGTTTTAATTTCTGTCTTTTTTATTTTATCTTTTATTTCATTGAGGCTTATTAAGTATCATGTATAGATTTATACATATGTACTTACACTATTTTTGATTGGGTGTTAGATTGACTGGCCTGATCTCTATACGTTACAGATGCCTAACCTATTTGATCCAATTAGTTTGTACTTATTATGTCTAAATTGTGGATGTTAGCGCTTGCCTTGTGGGTTATTCTGGCTATGACACCATTTCATTATAGTTGACGCAATACATTTAATATGTGTTCAGTTGTATTGATTTTTGGGGTATTTTTTATATAATTCCACCGATTGTGCACTTTGTTTGATGGTGATATACTTGTTTTATGCAGCATTTATGCCATTAATGACGATATGTACGCGGTCGCTAAGTAATTTTACACTTTGGTATCTGCTGTATGCTGTTTAGTGTCATCGTCCGTGTGACTTCCAGTTGCGACTTTTGCGGTCTCCGCGGTCTCCAGGAGCTGTTGTATGTTCTGATTACGTCTTATGGTATGCAATGATGTCCGATTATGATAAGCTTTATTTGACTTTGCTCTAGTGGACTTATACCACTATTGGTGATATCCCACAATGCATTGCTGTCCAATGGGGGCCCATAGTTACTCTGTGTGGGTATATAGGTCAGTCTGATGGTGGTTCAGATTGTTCTTAGGCTGTGCTGCTGTGTTGCTGGTCCTGATGAAGGTCCATGCTGGACTGAAACGTTGACTCTGTGCACTTTGTATATGCTTTGTGAGTAATAAAAATCCTTGTTCTTCAATCAGCTTTATTTTTTGGTGAAGTGCCCATATACAAATGGTTTTTCTATATTTAAGACCATGATTTGTTTCTAATAGAGCACCCCTGTGTTGTACCCGTGTGGTTTTTATGAGTGCAGACACACGAGAGAGAGAGAGAGATGATTAGAACCCATGACCTATTGCACTGTAGGCAGACACCTTACTGATAGAATCTGCAGGCTTGCTATGCATGAGCAAATAATTCTAACTATATGAAGCTACTAGTTAGAATTGTCAGTTAATATCCATTTCAGCTAGGCAGATCTATGTATTGTACAGTCGCACACTACATAGATCTGCTCAGTCACTACATAGATCTGCTCAGTCACTACATAGATCTGCTCAGTCACTACATAGATCTGCTCAGTCACACACTACATAGATCTGCTTAGTCACTCCTCACTACATAGATCTGCTTAGTCACTCCTCACTACATAGATCTGCTCAGTCACACACTACATAGATCTGCTCAGTCACACACACTACATAGATCTGCTCAGTCACTACATAGATCTGCTCAATCACTCCTCACTACATAGATCTGCTCAATCACTCCTCACTACATAGATCTGCTCAGTCACTCCTCACTACATAGATCTGCTCAGTCACACACTACATAGATCTGCTCAGCCCATAGATCTGCTCAGTCACACACTACATAGATCTGCTCAGTCACACACTACATAGATCTGCTCAGTCACACACTACATAGATCTGCTCAGTCACACTACATAGATCTGCTCAGTCACTCACTACATAGATCTGCTAAGTCACACACTACATAGATCTGCTCAGTCACTCACTACATAGATCTGCTCAGTCACACACTACATAGATCTGCTCAGTCACACACTACATAGATCTGCTCAGCCACACACTACATAGATCTGCTCAGTCACACACTACATAGATCTGCTCAGCCCATAGATCTGCTCAGTCACTCACTACATAGATCTGCTCAGTCACTCACTACATAGATCTGCTCAGTCACACACTACATAGATCTGCTCAGTCACTCACTACATAGATCTGCTCAGTCACACACTACATAGATCCGGTCAGTCACACACTACATAGATCTGCTCAGTCACTACATAGATCTGCTCAGTCACACACTACATAGATCTGCTCAATCACTCCTCACTACATAGATCTGCTCAGTCACTCCTCACTACATAGATCTGCTCAGTCACACACTACATAGATCTGCTCAGTCACACACTACATAGATCTGCTCAGTCACTACATAGATCTGCTCAGTCACACACTACATAGATCTGCTCAGTCACACACTACATAGATCTGCTCAATCACTCCTCACTACATAGATCTGCTCAGTCACTCCTCACTACATAGATCTGCTCAGCCACACACTACATAGATCTGCTCAGTCACTCCTCACTACATAGATCTGCTCAGTCACTCACTACATAGATCTGCTCAGCCCATAGATCTGCTCAGTCACACACTACATAGATCTGCTCAGTCACACACTACATAGATCTGCTCAGTCACACACTACATAGATCTGCTCAGTCACACACTACATAGATCTGCTCAGTCACTCACTACATAGATCTGCTCAGTCACTCACTACATAGATCTGCTCAGTCACTCACTACATAGATCTGCTCAGTCACTCACTACATAGATCTGCTCAGTCACTCACTACATAGATCTGCTCAGTCACACACTACATAGATCTGCTCAGTCACACACTACATAGATCTGCTCAGCCCATAGATCTGCTCAGTCACTCACTACATAGATCTGCTCAGTCACTCACTACATAGATCTGCTCAGCCCATAGATCTGCTCAGTAACTCACTACATAGATCTGCTCAGTCACACACTACATAGATCTGCTCAGTCACACACTACATAGATCTGCTCAGTCACTCACTACATAGATCTGCTCAGTCACACACTACATAGATCTGCTCAGTCACTCACTACATAGATCTGCTCAGTCACACACTACATAGATCCGGTAAGTCACACACTACATAGATCCGCTCAGTCACACACTACATAGATCCACTCAGTCACTACATAGATCCACTCAGTCACTCACTACATAGATCTGCTCAGTCACTCACTACATAGATCTGCTCAGTCACTCACTACATAGATCTGCTCAGTCACTCACTACATAGATCTGCTCAGTCACTACATAGATCTGCTCAGTCACACACTACATAGATCTGCTCACTCACTACATAGATCTGCTCACTCACTACATAGAACTGCTCAGTCACTACATAGATCTGCTCAGTCACACACTACATAGATCTGCTCAGTCACACACTACATAGATCTGCTCAGTCACTCACTACATAGATCTGCTCAGTCACTACATAGATCTGCTCAGTCACTCACTACATAGATCTGCTCAGTCACTACATAGAACTGCTCAGTCACACACTACATAGATCTGCTCAGTCACTCACTACATAGATCTGCTCAGTCACTCACTACATAGATCTGCTCAGTCACTCACTACATAGATCTGCTCAGTCACACACTACATAAATCTGCTCAGTCACTCACTACATAGATCTGCTCAGTCACACACTACATAGATCTGCTCAGTCACTCACAGCATAGATCTGCTCAGTCACACACTACATAGATCCGGTCAGTCACACACTACATAGATCTGCTCAGTCACTACATAGATCTGCTCAGTCACACACTACATAGATCTGCTCAATCACTTCTCACTACATAGATCTGCTCAGTCACTCCTCACTACATAGACCTGCTCAGTCACACACTACATAGATCTGCTCAGTCACACACTACATAGATCTGCTCAGTCACTACATAGATCTGCTCAGTCACACACTACATAGATCTGCTCAATCACTCCTCACTACATAGATCTGCTCAGTCACTCCTCACTACATAGATCTGCTCAGCCACACACTACATAGATCTGCTCAGTTACTCCTCACTACATAGATCTGCTCAGTCACACACTACATAGATCTGCTCAGCCCATAGATCTGCTCAGTCACACACTACATAGATCTGCTCAGTCACACACTACATAGATCTGCTCAGTCACACACTACATAGATCTGCTCAGTCACACACTACATAGATCTGCTCAGCCCATAGATCTGCTCAGTCACTCACTACATAGATCTGCTCAGTCACTCACTACATAGATCTGCTCAGTCACTCACTACATAGATCTGCTCAGTCACTACATAGAACTGCTCAGTCACACACTACATAGATCTGCTCAGTCACTCACTACATAGATCTGCTCAGTCACTCACTACATAGATCTGCTCAGTCACTCACTACATAGATCCGGTCAGTCACACACTACATAGATCCGGTCAGTCACACACTACATAGATCCGCTCAGTCACACACTACATAGATCCACTCAGTCACTCACTACATAGATCCACTCAGTCACTCACTACATAGATCTGCTCAGTCACTCACTACATAGATCTGCTCAGTCACTCACTACATAGATCTGCTCAGTCACTCACATAGAACTGCTCAGTCACACACTACATAGATCTGCTCAGTCACTCACTACATAGATCTGCTCAGTCACTCACTACATAGATCTGCTCAGTCACTCACTACATAGATCTGCTCAGTCACTCACTACATAGATCTGCTCAGTCACTCACTACATAGATCTGCTCAGCCACTCACTACATAGAACTGCTCAGTCACACACTACATAGATCTGCTCAGTCACTCACTACATGGATCTGCTCAGTCACTCACTACATAGATCTGCTCAGTCACTCACTACATAGATCTGCTCAGTCACACACTACATAGATCCGGTCAGTCACACACTACATAGATCCGGTCAGTCACACACTACATAGATCCGGTCAGTCACACACTACATAGATCCGCTCAGTTACACACTACATAGATCTGCTCAGTCACACACTACATAGATCTGCTCAGTCACACACTACATAGATCTGCTCAGTCACTCACTACATAGATCTGCTCAGTCACTCACTACATAGATCTGCTCAGTCACACACTACATAGATCCGGTCAGTCACACACTACATAGATCCGGTCAGTTACACACTACATAGATCTGCTCAGTCACACACTACATAGATCTGCTCAGTCACACACTACATAGATCTGCTCAGTCACACACTACATAGATCTGCTCAGTCACTCACTACATAGATCTGCTCAGTCACTCACTACATAGACCTGCTCAGCCACACAGCACATAGACCTGCTCAGCCACACACCACATAGACCTGCTCAGCCACACACCACATAGACCTGCTCAGCCACACACCACATAGATCTGCTCAGCCACACACTACATAGATCTGCTCAGTCACACACTACATAGATCTGCTCAGCCCATAGATCTGCTCAGCCCATAGATCTGCTCAGTCACTCACTACATAGACCTGCTCAGTCACACACTACATAGACCTGCTCAGTCACACACCACATAGATCTGCTCAGCCACACACCACATAGATCTGCTCAGCCACACACCACATAGATCTGCTCAGTCACACACTACATAGATCTGCTCAGTCACACACTACATAGATCTGCTCAGTCACACACTACATAGATCTGCTCAGTCACACACTACATAGATCTGCTCAGTCACACACTACATAGATCTGCTCAGTCACACACTACATAGATCTGCTCAGTCACACACTACATAGATCTGCTCAGTCACACACTACATAGATCTGCTCAGTCACACACTACATAGACCTGCTCAGTCACACACTACATAGGTCAGCTCAGTCACACACTACATAGATCTGCTCAGCCCATAGATCTGCTCAGTCACTCACTACATAGACCTGCTCAGTCGCACACTACATAGACCTGCTCAGTCGCACACTACATAGACCTGCTCAGTCACACACTACAAAGACCTGCTCAGTCACACACTACAAAGACCTGCTCAGTCACACACTACATTGAGCAGATCTATGTAGTGACTGAGCAGGTCTATGTAGTGTGTGACTGAGCAGATCTATGTAGTGTGTGACTGAGCAGATCTATGTAGTGACTGAGCAGGTCTGTCACACACTACATAGATCTGCTCAGTCACACACTACATAGATCTGCTCAGTCACACACTACATAGATCTGCTCAGCCTCACACTACATAGATCTGCTCAGTCACTACATAGATCTGCTCAGCCACACACTACATAGATCTGCTCAGTCACTCACTACATAGATCTGCTCAGTCACTCACTACATAGATCTGCTCAGTCACACACTACATAGATCTGCTCAGCCACACACTACATAGATCTGCTCAGCCACACACTACATAGATCTGCTCAGTCACTCACAATGCTTATTAATTCTCTGACAATTATTTTGCAGGTGTCATACCCGGTATTCGAACCCGCAACCTATTACACTGGAAGCAGACACCTTACTGATGGAGGTATTTGCTAAATGAAAATTCTAACTATATGAAGTTACTTGTAATTGACAGAGAAGTAACATCATATAGTTAGAATTCTCATGTTTCCTACAGAGGAGCAAATAGCGTCATCAGTAAGGTGTCTGCTTCCAGTGTAATGGGTTGTGGGTTCTAATCCTGGGTATGACACTTGTGAAATGTGTATCTATAGTATAATAAAAAAGGGTGTGATTTGTAAGGTACAGGGAGCAGTGGGGGAGTTACGCCTCTGGGTCAACCCGTTTTTCGTCTGCAGTTTCTGATTTTCATGGTTGTAATTTGGTAAATCTATAGAGATGTAAATCTGAGACGTCCTAATGTAAGTAAATATGAATCCTTGGTTCTTGGCGTTACCGAGGAGCACCCGCAGCAGATACGGTAAGAAGTGACTGGAGCATTTTTGTAGTTTATTAAATTCTACACACTGGAGGTGCGATCCAAATTTTGATCCAATTGTCCGTTTGGGCATTATCGTTCCCGCAACGCAAGCCACGCATCAGTAATGTCGTCATTATGTCACCCTCTTTTCATCCCCTTAGGGGAGGTTTATTAACATTCTAATTAAAAGAAAACAAGTTCTGCACAGCTGCAACTGGAGCAACAGAAGTCCGGTTTTTCCAGAAACAGCAGGAAGTCAGGTGCAGGAGAGGGGGTTTAAAACTCCCAAACACTCACAGTGCATTGCGCTGATGCCTATTAGGGGCCAGTGAGCAGGGATCAGTCTGCAGTGTCAGGGACTATGGACATTGGCCGGGCCCGAGAGCATGGCATGTGTTTGGCTGCAAGCCACTACAGAGGACTGATGATGGAGCACAAGAAGCGCTGGGACTTTTTATGTTTGTTTTTATTTTTCTGTTTGTACCTGTGTGACCAGGCCCAAGCCTGAATATACCCTGCACAGGGTCTGCTGCCAGTAAAGACGCTGTGCTGTAACCGGAATACCTGCCTGCGAGTCCTTAATGCAGTACCCGTGTTACTATATAGCTATCAGTAGCGGATTTTGCTACGGGCACGCAGGATTTTTGTCCGGGGTGCTGCCTTCCGGAGGGCGACGCCGCCCTGGCAAGATCCGCTACTGGTGGTGCCCCCCGGTGCTGTGCAGTGCGCGATGATGGCATCGCGTACCGCACAGCATTGTGGGACCGGCACATAAACGCTAGCGGTCATAATTGACCTCTAGTGTCTATGCTGTGCTATAGGAGAGACGTCATGACGTCTCTCCCATAGATCTGAGGAGCGGCGCCGCTGGCCGGAGACTGAGGACAGCAGTGGTTGGGAAACAGGAGCGGGGATGGTGAGTATTATTTTATTTTTTGGGTGAACAGCGCTACTGGGGACACAGCTACAGGGGGCATAACTGGCCATGCCCCTATTTTTTTTGCCCTGGCCGCCAGAACTCCTAGATCCGGCCCTGATGGCTATAGATATAGATCTATATAGATAGATATAGATGTTTCTGTAAGGAAGGAATGCACAATGCTGGCCGGGACGTGGTAGCAATGTGACTATAATTTATGTTTTGTTCCACACTACAGGATGTTTCAAACTGTTTCTATAAAAACAAAAATAAATGCTAATTAAATGTTGATTTCATAAACGTCCACTTGGTGGCAGCATTTCAGCAAAAATGACAATCTGGTTCTGACCCTTGTGCAAGTAGTTTTTGTATTGGGAATAACTACACTCATCTGCAGCCAACTTATTATTGAGCTGAATTTCCCGTGTGTGTGTGTGTGCCTCTGAGCATGTCTGTGTATGAGTCTAGGTGTGTCTCCAGCCCCCCTTGTCTGTGTTTAAGTCTGGATGTGACTCTGGGTGTCTCTCCAGCCCCCCGCCCCATATCTGGGTTTGTCTCCAGTCCCCTGCCTCATGTCTGGGTGTGTCTCCAGCCCACCGCCCCATGTCTTTCTCAGGGGGGAAGGGGGGGCGGCACTGACATGCGGGGCGGACTAGCCCTGTGCTGGGCGTCCCCCCGCATGTCTGAGTGCCTGATCGTAGCTGTGCTAAATTTAGCACAGCTACGATCAACTCAGAATATTTGTTGTTTGTGAGCGCCAGGAAGTCACAATTTTCCTGTATTTAATAGATACATTTGTTGGGATAGTGACCATACAATAGAGAGGGTGGGATGTATTACAATACATGCTAATCACATATCTACTAACATATGTGATTAACATGGCAATACGGTGACAGAGACCCCTACGATACCTGTGAGACGGATGGTGGGGGGGTCACTGTGGTGTCCGTCAACTCCCGGCCCCGGTTGGTGACGTGTGCTGGGAGTCCTTGGGCTCCTCCTTCTCGGGGAAACGTGTGTCTGCACCAGGAGCCTGCCAGAAGAAAGGTGATGGGGGGGTCGGTGGGTGCGGCGCTCGGCGGCGGGTGCGAAAGAAGCCCATAGGCTTCTATAGAGTATCGCCATCAAAAGATGGTACTACCCTTGAAGGCAAAAACTCAGCAGCCAGGTCTTAGTATATATGAAAATGCTGTAAAACCCCGAAAACAGGAATTTTACTGCATTTTCCCTTTAGTACATCCCACCCAAAATCCTCTCTGAATGGGAAGCTCTGTGCAGTGGTGTAATAGTGCTGTAGTGTTCCTTATACTATGAGGAGCAGAATGTCTCCAGTATGTACTAAACTGTCTATAACATTCACCAGCTGCTACTTTGTGGAGAGTGGGGAGACTGATGGGGTTTGTGACACCGGAGAGTGGGGAGACTGATGGGGGCTGTGACACCGGAGAGTGGGGAAACTGATGGGGGCTGCGACACCGGAGAGTGGGGAGACCGACGGGGGCCGGGACACCAGAGAGTGGAGAGACTGATGGGGTCTGTGACACCGGAGAGTGGGGAGACTGATGGGGGGCTGTGACACCGGAGAGTGGGGAGACTGATGGGGGCTGTGACACCGGAGAGTGGGGAGACTGATGGGGTCTGGAACACCGGAGAGTGGGGAGACTGATGGTGGCTGTGACACCGGAGAGTGGGGAGACTGATGGGGGCTAGGACACCGGAGAGTGGGGAGACTGATGGGGACTGGGACACCGGAGAGTGGAGAGACTGATGGGGTCTGTGACACCGGAGAGTGGGGAGACTGATGGGGGCTGTGGAACCGGAGAGTGGGGAGACTGATGGGGGCTGTGATACCGGAGAGTGGGGAGACTGATGGGGTCTGTGACACCGGAGAGTGGGGAGACTGATGGGGGCTGTGACACCGGAGAGTGGGGAGACCGACGGGGGCTGTGACACCGGAGAGTGGGGAGACCGACGGGGGCTGTGACACCGGAGAGTGGGGAGACCGACGGGGGCCGGGACACCGGAGAGTGGAGAGACCGACGGGGGCCGGGACACCGGAGAGTGGAGAGACCGACGGGGGCCGGGACATCGGAGAGTGGAGAGACCGACGGGGGCCGGGACACCGGAGAGTGGGGAGGACACCGGAGAGTGGGGGGGGGGGCGGGACACCGGAGAGCGGTGAGACTGATGGGGGGCTGTGACACCGGAGAGTGGGGAGACCGACGGGGGCCGGGACACCGGAGAGTGGAGAGACCGACGGAGGCCGGGACACCGGAGAGTGGAGAGACCGACGGGGGCCGGGACACCGGAGAGTGGAGAGACCGACGGGGGCCGGGACACCGGAGAGTGGAGAGACCGACGGGGGCCGGGACACCGGAGAGTGGAGAGACCGACGGGGGCCGGGACACCGGAGAGTGGGGAGACCGACGGGGGCCGGGACACCGGAGAGTGGGGAGGACACCGGAGAGTGGGGAGACCGACGGGGGCCGGGACACCGGAGAGCGGGGAGACTGATGGGGGGCTGTGACACTGGAGAGTGGGGAGACCGACGGGGGCCGGGACACCGGAGAGTGGGGAGACCGACGGGGGCCGGGACACCGGAGAGTGGGGAGACTGACGGGGCTGTGACACCGGAGAGTGGGGAGACTGATGGGGGCTGTGATACCGGAGAGTGGGGAGACTGATGGGGTCTGTGACACCAGAGAGTGGGGAGACTGATGGGGGCTGAGACAACGGAGAGTGGGGAGACTGACGGGGGCTGTGACACCGGAGAGTGGGGAGACTGACGGGGGCTGTGACACCGGAGAGTGGGGAGACTGACGGGGGCTGTGACACCGGAGAGTGGAGAGACCGACGGGGGCCGGGACACCGGAGAGTGGAGAGACCGACGGGGGCCGGGACACCGGAGAGTGGAGAGACCGACGGGGCCGGGACACCGGAGAGTGGAGAGACCGACGGGGGCCGGGACACCGGAGAATGGGGAGACCGACGGGGGCGGGGAGACCGGAGAGTGGGGAGACCGGCGGGGGCTGGGACACCGGAGAGTGGGGAGACCGACGAGGTCCGGGACACCGGAGAGTGGGGAGACCGACGGGGGCCGGGACACCGGAGAGTGGAGAGACTGATGGGGGGGGGTCTGTGACACCGGAGAGTGGGGAGACTGATGGGGGGCTGTGACACCTGAGAGTGGGGAGACTGATGGGGGCTGCGACACCGGAGAGTGGGGAGACTGATGGGGTCTGTGACACCGGAGAGTGGGGAGACTGATGGGGTCTGTGACACCGGAGAGTGGGGAGACTGATGGGGGCTGTGACAACGGAGAGTGGGGAGACTGACTGGGGCCGGGACACCGGAGAGTGGGGAGACCGACGGGGTCCGGGACTCCGGAGAGTGGGGAGACCGACGGGGTCTGGGACACCGGAGAGTGGGGAGACCGACGGGGTCCGGGACACCGGAGAGTGGGGAGACCGACGGGGTCCGGGACACCGGAGAGTGGGGAGACCGACGGGGTCCGGGACACCGTAGAGTGGGGAGACCGACGGGGGCTGGGACACCGGAGGGTAGGGACACTGATGGGGTCTGGGACACCGGAGAGTGGGGAGACTGATGGGGGCTGTGACACCGGAGAGTGGGGAGACTGATGGGGGCTGTGACACCGGAGAGTGGGGAGACTGATGGGGGCTGTGACACCGGAGAGTAGGGAGACTGATGGGGGCTGTGATACCGGAGAGTGGGGAGACTGATGGGGGCTGTGATACCGGAGAGTGGGGACACTGATGGGGGCTGGGACACCGGAGAGTGGGGAGACTGATGGGGACTGGGACACCGGAGAGTGGGGAGACTGATGGGGTCTGTGACACCGGAGAGTGGAGAGACTGATGGGGGCTGTGACACCGGAGAGTGGGGAGACTGATGGGGGCTGTGACACCGGAGAGTGGGGAGACTGATGGGGGCTGTGACACCGGAGAGTGGGGAGACTGATTGGGTCTGTGACACCGGAGAGTGGGGAGACTGACGGGGGCTGTGACACCGGAGAGTGGGGAGACTGACGGGGGCTGTGACACCGGAGCGTGGGGAGACCGACGGGGGCTGTGACGCCGGAGAGTGGAGAGACCGACGGGGGCCGGGACACCGGAGAGTGGAGAGACCGACGGGGGCCGGGACACCGCAGAGTGGGGAGACCGACGGGGGCCGGGACACCGGAGAGTGGGGAGACCGGCGGGGGCCGGGACACCGGAGAGTGGGGAGACCGACGGGGTCCGGGACACCATAGAGTGGGGAGACCGACGGGGGCTGGGACACCGGAGAGTGGGGAGACTGATGGGGGGCTGTGACACCGGAGAGTGGGGAGACCGACGGAGGCCGGGACACCGGAGAGCGGGGAGACTGATGGGGGGCTGTGACACCGGAGAGTGGGGAGACCGACGGGGGCCGGGACACCGGAGAGTGGAGAGACCGACGGGGGCCGGGACACCGGAGAGTGGAGAGACCGACGGGGGCTGGGACACCGGAGAGGGGAGAGACCGACGGGGGCCGGGAAACCGGAGAGCGGGGAGACCGACGGGTGCCGTGACACCGGAGAACGGGGAGACCGCCGGGGGCCCGGACACCGGAGAGTGGAGAGACCGACGGGGGCCGGGACACCGGAGAGTGGAGAGACCGACGGGGGCCGGGACACCGGAGAGTGGAGAGACCGACGGAGACCGGAGAGTGGAGAGACCGACGGGGGCCGGGACACCGGAGAGTGGAGAGACCGACGGGGGCCGGGACACCGGAGAGTGGAGAGACCGACGGGGGCCGGGACACCGGAGAGTGGAGAGACCGACGGGGGCCGGGACACCGGAGAGTGGAGAGACCGACGGGCGCCGGGACACCGGAGAGTGGGGAGACCGACGGGGGCTGGGACACCGGAGAGTGGGGAGGACACCGGAGAGTGGGGAGACCGACGGGGGCCGGGACACCGGAGAGCGGGGAGACTGATGGGGGGCTGTGACACCGGAGAGTGGGGAGACTGATGGGGTCTGGGACACCGGAGAGTGAGGAGACTGATGGGGGCTGTGACACCGGAGAGTGGGGAGACTGATGGGGACTGTGATACCGGAGAGTGGGGAGACTGATGGGGTCTGCGACACCGGAGAGTGGGGAGACTGATGGGGGCTGTGACACCGGAGAGTGGGGAGACTGACGGGGGCTGTGACACCGGAGAGTGGGGAGACCGACGGGGGCTGTGACACCGGAGAGTGGGGAGACCGACGGGGGCCGGGACACCGGAGAGTGGAGAGACCGACGGGGGCCGGGACACCGGAGAGTGGAGAGACCGACGGGGCCGGGACACCGGAGAGTGGAGAGACCGACGGGGGCCGGGACACCGGAGAGTGGGGAGACCGACGGGGGCCGGGACACCGGAGGGTGGGGAGACCGGCGGGGGCCGGGACACCGGAGAGTGGGGAGACCGACGGGGGCCAGGACACCGGAGAGTGGGCAGACCGACGGGGGCCGGGACACCGGAGAGTGGGGAGACCTACGGGGTCCGGGACACCGTAGAGTGGGGAGACCGACGGGGGCTGGGACACCGGAGAGTGGGGAGACTGATGGGGGGCTGTGACACCGGAGAGTGGGGAGACCGACGGGGGCCGGGACACCGGAGAGCGGGGAGACAGATGGGGGGGCTGTGACACCGGAGAGTGGGGAGACCGACGGGGGCCGGGACACCGGAGAGTGGAGAGACCGACGGGGGCCGGGACACCGGAGAGTGGAGAGACCGACGGGGGCCGGGACACCGGAGAGTGGAGAGACCGACGGGGGCCGGGACACCGGAGAGTGGGGAGACTGATGGGGTCTGGGACACCGGAGAGTGGGGAGACTGATGGGGGGCTGTGACACCGGAGAGCGGGGAGACCGACGGGGGCCGGGACACCGGAGAGTGGGCAGACCGACGGGGTCCGGGACACCGGAGAGTGGGGAGACCGACGGGGTCCGAGACACCGTAGAGTGGGGAGACCGACGGCGACGGGGGCTGGGACACCGGAGAGTGGGGACACTGATGGGGGGCAGTGACACCGGAGAGTGGGGAGACCGACGGGGGCCGGGACACCAGAGAGCGGGGAGACTGATGGGGGGGCTGTGACACCGGAGAGTGGGGAGACCGACGGGGGCCGGGACACCGGAGAGTGGAGAGACCGACGGGGCCGGGACACCGGAGAGTGGAGAGACCGACGGGGGCCGGGACACCGGAGAGTGGAGAGACCGACGGGGGCCGGGACACCGGAGAGTGGAGAGGCCGACGGGGGCCGGGACACCGGAGAGTGGGGAGACCGACGGGGGCCGGGACACCGGAGAGTGGGGAGACCGACGGGGGCCGGGACACCGGAGAGCGGGGAGACCGACGGGGGCCGGGACACCGGAGAGCGGGGAGACCGACGGGGGCCGGGACACCGGAGAGCGGGGAGACCGACGGGGGCAGAGACACCGGAGAGTGGGGAGACCGACGGGGGCCGGGACACCGGAGAGTGGAGAGACCGACGGGGGCCGGGACACCGGAGAGTGGGGAGGACACCGGAGAGTGGGGAGACCGACGGGGGCCGGGACACCGTAGAGCGGGGAGACTGATGGGGGGCTGTGACACCGGAGAGTAAGGAGACCGACGGGGGCCGGGACACCGGAGGGTGGGGAGACTGATTGGGTCTGGGACACCGGAGAGTGGGGAGACTGATGGGGGGCTGTGACACCGGAGCGCGGGGAGACCAACGGGGGCCGGGACACCAGAGAGTGGGGAGACTGACGGGGGGCGTGACACCGGAGAGTGGGGAGACCGATGGGGGCTGGGACACTGGAGAGCGGGGAGACTGATGGGGGGCTGGGAGAGCGGGGAGACTGATGGGGGCTGTGTCACCGGAGAGCGGGGAGACTGATGGGGGCTGTGTCACCGGAGAGCGGGGAGACTGATTGGGGCTGGGACACCGGAGAGCGAGGAGACTGATGGGGGCTGTGTCACCGGAGAGTGGGGAGAGTGATGGGGGCTGTGACACCGGAGAGCGGGGAGACTGATTGGGGGCTGTGACACCGGAGAGCGCGGAGACTGATGGGGGCTGTGTCACCGGAGAGTGGGGAGAGTGATGGGGGCTGTGACACCGGAGAGCGGGGAGACTGATTGGGGGCTGGGACACCGGAGAGCGCGGAGACTGATGGGGGCTGTGTCACCGGAGAGTGGGGAGAGTGATGGGGGCTGTGACACCGGAGAGTGGGGAGAGTGATGGGGGCTGTGACACCGGAGAGCGGGGAGACTGATTGGGGGCTGGGACACCGGAGAGCGCGGAGACTGATGGGGGCTGTGTCACCGGAGAGTGGGGAGAGTGATGGGGGCTGTGACACCGGAGAGCGGGGAGACTGATTGGGGCTGGGACACCGGAGTAGGCTTAGTTATTATTCTTAAGATTAACATTCTGAAGAACTTGTAATAAATGTGGATAATGTGTAACCCACTGAGTGCTTTATTTACCCTCCCCCAAAAATTGTCAGGGGGGCTATAATTCTCAGATGACGCTGCCTCTATTCCTTAATGCTCTTGCCAAGTAATTCTCTCGTCATTTATTTCCCGCACAATAAAGTTACTGGTAAAGATCATGATAAAGCTCTGAAAGGAACCGCAGAAGCCTCTAATTAAGAGGGAACTTCTGAGGTCAGATTCTGGTTACTGAGTGACTCAGCGCGTTTACTGTACAGCTATAACGTGGTGGTCTTATCACTAAAACAGATGTCGGTAACAGGAACGTCACACTTCCACGCAGCCTGCAAGAGGTCAGCGGCAGATTACTGTGTATTACCAATCATTTATATAGCACACACATATTCCGCAGCGCTGTACAGAGAATGCAGCATTTCACCATCTCCAACCTAACACAATTATGGGGCATACAGACGTAGAAACGTCAATGGGCGTCATTTTATGGTTGGAAATAGTACAATTTCTTCAGATTTCATTATTCAAACTCAAAATTATTTTTGTTGCCTTTGTGTTTGGTTTTGTGAAGAATTTGTGCGACAAGATGTTAGTTGGGTAAAGGTAGATTGTATCTCTAGTGCAGGGGCCCGCCTGTGCTCTCTATGGTCCTCTCTCTATCTCTAGTGCAGGGGCCCGCCTTTGCTCTCTATGGTCCTCTCTATCTCTAGTGCAGGGGCCCGCCTGTGCTCTCTATGGTCCTCTCTGTATCTCTAGTGCAGGGGCCCGCCTGTGCTCTCTATGGTCCTCTCTCTATCTCTAGTGCAGGAGACCCGCCTGTGCTCTCTATGGTCCTCTCTGTATCTCTAGTGCAGGGGCCCGCCTGTGCTCTCTATGGTCCTCTCTGTATCTCTAGTGCAGGGGCCCGCCTGTGCTCTCTATGGTCCTCTCTGTATCTCTAGTGCAGGGGCCCGCCTGTGTTCTCTATGGTCCTCTCTGTATCTCTAGTGCAGGGGCCCGCCTGTGTTCTCTATGGTCCTCTCTGTATCTCTAGTGCAGGGGCCCGCCTGTGCTCTCTATGGTCCTCTCTGTATCTCTAGTGCAGGGGTCCGCCTGTGCTCTCTATGGTCCTCTCTGTATCTCTAGTGCAGGGGTCCGCCTATGCTCTCTATGGTCCTCTCTCTATCTCTAGTGCAGGGGCCCGCCTGTGCTCTCTATGGTCCTCTCTGTATCTCTAGTGCAGGGGCCCGCCTGTGTTCTCTATGGTCCTCTCTGTATCTCTAGTGCAGGGGCCCGCCTGTGTACTCTATGGTCCTCTCTCTATCTCTAGTGCAGGGGCCCGCCTGTGTTCTCTATGGTCCTCTCTGTATCTCTATTGCAGGGGACTGCCTGTGTTCTCCATGGTCCTCTCTGTATCTCTAGTGCAGGGGCCCGCCTGTGCTCTCTATGGTCCTCTCTGTATCTCTAGTGCAGGGGCCCGCCTGTGCTCTCTATGGTCCTCTCTATCTCAAATGCAGGGGCCCGCCTGTGTTCTCTATGGTCCTCTCTCTATCTCTAATGCAGGGGCCCGCCTGTGTTCTCTATGGTCCTCTCTGTATCTCTAGTGCAGGGGCCCGCCTGTGCTCTCTATGGTCCTCTCTGTATCTCTAGTGCAGGGGTCTGCCTGTGCTCTCTATGGTCCTTTCTGTATCTCTAGTGCAGGGGCCCGCCTGTGCTCTCTATGGTCCTCTCTATCTCTAGTGCAGGGGCCCGCCTGTGTTCTCTATGGTCCTCTCTCTATCTCTAGTGCAGGGGCCCGCCTGTGCTCTCTATGGTCCTCTCTGTATCTCTAGTGCAGGGGCCCGCCTGTGCTCTCTATGGTCCTCTCTGTATCTCTAGTACTAAATAACAGTTTCTCCAGTCTGTTCTCCAGACAGAGGCGTAACTCTGGGAGGTAACGGAGTCATCTGCCGCCGGGCTCCTACTCTGAAGGGGGCACCTCTCCTCCCATTCTGTGACTCCATTGAATTAAGTTAATTGATAGCTGTCGCTGTCTTTTCAGTGGCCGACTATCTCACTGGTCCCTGCACCTTACAAATCACACCCTCTATATTATACTGAATATACACATTTTACAAGTATCACACCCAGGATTAGAAACCACAACCTATTATTACACTGGAAGCAGACACCTTACTGATGGATCTATTTGCTCCTGTATAGGAAATATGAGAATTCTAACTATATGAAGATATTTCTCTGGCAATTACACGTAACTTCATATAGTCAGAATTCTCATACTTCCTCTACAGGAGTAAAAACTCCTTCAGTAAGGTGTCTGCTGTCAGTGTAACAGGTCATGGGTTCTAATCCTGGGTATGACTGCTAAGAAATGTGTGATTTAAAATAGGAGACAATGAAATGTATATATATAAAAAAAATTCAGAACCCTCCACACACACACATGCACGCACGCATACATACATACATACATACATACATACATACATACATACATACATACATACATACATACATATATTTATCTAAATATAGAAAGGGGGGCACCAATATTTTTCTTGCCTCCGGGCAACTGAGACGAATTTACGCCACTGTCTCCAGGAACTGCTAGCTGCATATTTCCATATAACCCACTGTACAGAAGAGGTACATTAATTGTAGACTGACACAACCATATCTGACAAACAAATTAGGGATTATGTGTGTACCAATACCAGCCGAAGTCAGCATGAATTGGTCCCTATCAGGACTGTAAGTATGAGTGTGCACATGGTAAATATAATCAATAACTAGCAATGTGGCAAATATCTGTCATTATTAATTAGGTTTACCATGTTATCCCATCACTTTAATCTGGGACATCCATGGATTATACAGGTTCTGTGGTTGATTAAACCCAGGTGAAATGCAGGCGTGAAGTCAGCCAGCCCCAGAACCTGTGTAATTCAGAAGTGTCCTGGTTTAATAATAGTGCGGTGAGGCTATTATTAATCTTCTGGGGAGTTTTGGGGGGATTTTTACCTTCTTGTTGACTAAGAAATCTTTGCCAGCTTCAATTAAATTCCCAATCTGTTCCGTTCCCAGACACTAGACATTAGCATAAACCAGCAACTAAATGGCAATTACATCAGACTAATTGTCTGCTTCAAATGGGAAAAGCAGAAATCTATACAATACTAAGCCTGGTATTATTAGAGACGCTAAAAATAGAGCCGGTCTTGTTTTGGGAAAAATCCCCAATTAATTAGCTATTTTGGAAAATGCAACTTTAAGCTCCAAAGCCCCTTCATAGACAATGGGCTCAGTATAATCGTATCAGAGAATGGGCATTTTCCTTCCAAACAATACAGGAAAATACTTTTTTACTAATCAAATTTAACCTAACAAACACGTAATCTGCTGGGTGCGCTATTCCTGTGCGGTGGAGGTATTTATAGTCATTTATACAGTCACTTAATAACCCTCTAAGGCCGACACCGTCACATTATTTATAACCCCGATCTGCAACACATTGTAACGAAGTGAGCGCTGGGAAATCACTGAACACAGTAACGTCGCACAACTGTGCAGGCTCCAGGGAACCCACACTGTAGACAATGAGTCTCTAGTGCAGGGGCCCGCCTGTGTTCTCTATGGTCCTCTCTGTATCTCTAGTGCAGGGGCCCGCCTGTGTTCTCTATGGTCCTCTCTGTATCTCTAGTGCAGGGGCCCGCCTGTGGTCTCTATGGTCCTCTCTCTATCTCTAGTGCAGGACTGCAGGGGCCCGCCTGTGTTCTCTATGGTCCTCTCTGTATCTCTAGTGCAGGGGCCCGCCTGTGTTCTCTATGGTCCTCTCTGTATCTCTAGTGCAGGGGCCCGCCTGTGTTCTCTATGGTCCTCTCTGTATCTCTAGTGCAGGGGCCCGCCTGTGTTCTCTATGGTCCTCTCTGTATCTCTAGTGCAGGGGCCCGCCTGTGTTCTCTATGGTCCTCTCTGTATCTCTAGT
Organism: Pseudophryne corroboree; assembly: GCF_028390025.1. NCBI lineage: Eukaryota > Metazoa > Chordata > Amphibia > Anura > Myobatrachidae > Pseudophryne > Pseudophryne corroboree. The sequence goes on along the minus strand of NC_086455.1, from coordinate 176,591,192 downwards.
GCAGGGGCCCGCCTGTGCTCTCTATGGTCCTCTCTCTATCTCTAGTGCAGGGGCCCGCCTGTGTTCTCTATGGTCCTCTCTGTATCTCTAGTGCAGGGGCCCGCCTGTGCTCTCTATGGTCCTCTCTCTATCTCTAGTGCAGGACTGCAGGGGCCCGCCTGTGTTCTCTATGGTCCTCTCTGTATCTCTAGTGCAGGGGCCCGCCTGTGTTCTCTATGGTCCTCTCTGTATCTCTAGTGCAGGGGCCCGCCTGTGTTCTCTATGGTCCACTCTGTATCTCTAGTGCAGGGGCCCGCCTGTGCTCTCTATGGTCCTCTCTCTATCTCTAGTGCAGGGGCCCGCCTGTGTTCTCTATGGTCCTCTCTGTATCTCTAGTGCAGGGGCCCGCCTGTGCTCTCTATGGTCCTCTCTCTATCTCTAGTGCAGGACTGCAGGGGCCCGCCTGTGTTCTCTATGGGTCTCTCTCTATCTCTAGTGCAGGGGCCCGCCTGTGCTCTCTATGGTCCTCTCTCTATCTCTAGTGCAGGGGCCCGCCTGTGTTCTCTATGGTCCTCTCTGTATCTCTAGTGCAGGGGCCCGCCTGTGCTCTCTATGGTCCTCTCTATCTCTAGTGCAGGGGCCCGCCTGTGTTCTCTATGCTCTATGGTCCTCTCTCTATCTCTAGTGCAGGGGCCCGCCTGTGTTCTCTATGGTCCTCTCTCTATCTCTAGTGCAGGGGCCCGCCTGTGTTCTCTATGGTCCTCTCTGTATCTCTAGTGCAGGGGCCCGCCTGTGCTCTCTATGGTCCTCTCTATCTCTAGTGCAGGGGCCCGCCTGTGTTCTCTATGGTCCTCTCTCTATCTCTAGTGCAGGGGCCCGCCTGTGCTCTCTATGGATCCTCTCTGTATCTCTAGTGTAGGGGCCCGCCTGTGTTCTCTATGGTCCTCTCTGTATCTCTAGTGCAGGGGCCCGCCTGTGCTCTCTATGGTCCTCTCTCTATCTCTAGTGCAGGGGCCCGCCTGTGTTCTCTATGGTCCTCTCTGTATCTCTAGTGCAGGGGCCCGCCTGTGCTCTCTATGGTCCTCTCTCTATCTCTAGTGCAGGACTGCAGGGGCCCGCCTGTGTTCTCTATGGGTCTCTCTCTATCTCTAGTGCAGGGGCCCGCCTGTGCTCTCTATGGTCCTCTCTGTATCTCTAGTGCAGGGGCCCGCTTGTGTTCTCTATGGTCCTCTCTGTATCTCTAGTGCAGGGGCCCGCCTGTGCTCTCTATGGTCCTCTCTGTATCTCTAGTGCAGGGGCCCGCCTGTGCTCTCTATGGTCCTCTCTATCTCTAGTGCAGGGACCCGCCTGTGTTCTCTATGGTCCTCTCTCTATCTCTAGTGCAGGGGCCCGCCTGTGCTCTCTATGGTCCTCTCTGTATCTCTAGTGCAGGGGCCCGCCTGTGTTCTCTATGGTCCTCTCTGTATCTCTAGTGCAGGGGCCCGCTTGTGCTCTCTATGGTCCTCTCTCTATCTCTAGTGCAGGGGCCCGCCTGTGTTCTCTATGGTCCTCTCTGTATCTCTAGTGCAGGGGCCCGCCTGTGCTCTGTATGGTCCTCTCTCTATCTCTAGTGCAGGACTGCAGGGGCCCGCCTGTGTTCTCTATGGGTCTCTCTCTATCTCTAGTGCAGGGGCCCGCCTGTGCTCTCTATGGTCCTCTCTGTATCTCTAGTGCAGGGGCCCGCTTGTGTTCTCTATGGTCCTCTCTGTATCTCTAGTGCGGGGGCCCGCCTGTGCTCTCTATGGTCCTCTCTGTATCTCTAGTGCAGGGGCCCGCCTGTGCTCTCTATGGTCCTCTCTGTATCTCTAGTGCAGGGGTCCGCTTGTGTTCTCTATGGTCCTCTCTGTATCTCTAGTGCAGGGGCCCGCCTGTGTTCTCTATGGTCCTCTCTGTATCTCTAGTGCAGGGGCCCGCCTGTGTTCTCTATGGTCCTCTCTGTATCTCTAGTGCAGGAGCCCGCCTGTGCTCTCTATGGTCCTCTCTGTATCTCTAGTGCAGGGGCCCGCCTGTGCTCTCTATGGTCCTCTCTCTATCTCTAGTGCAGGGGCCCGCCTGTGTTCTCTATGGTCCTCTCTGTATCTCTAGTGCAGGGGCCTGCCTGTGTTCTCTATGGTCCTCTCTGTATCTCTAGTGCAGGGGTCCGCTTGTGTTCTCTATGGTCCTCTCTGTATCTCTAGTGCAGGGGCCCGCCTGTGTTCTCTATGGTCCTCTCTGTATCTCTAGTGCAGGGGCCCGCTTGTGTTCTCTATGGTCCTTTCTGTATCTCTAGTGCAGGGGCCCGCCTGTGTTCTCTATGATCCTCTCTGTATCTCTAGTGCAGGGGCCCGCCTGTGCTCTCTATGGTCCTCTCTCTATCTCTAGTGCAGGACTGCAGGGGCCCGCCTGTGTTCTCTATGGTCCTCTCTCTATCTCTAGTGCAGGGGCCCGCCTGTACTCTCTATGGTCCTCTCTGTATCTCTAGTGCAGGGGCCCACTTGTGTTCTCTATGGTCCTCTCTGTATCTCTAGTGCAGGGGCCCGCCTGTGCTCTCTATGGTCCTCTCTGTATCTCTAGTGCAGGGGCCCGCCTGTGCTCTCTATGGTCCTCTCTGTATCTCTAGTGCAGGGGCCCGCCTGTGTTCTCTATGGTCCTCTCTCTATCTCTAGTGCAGGGGCCCGCCTGTGTTCTCTATGGTCCTCTCTCTATCTCTAGTGCAGGGGCCCGCCTGTGTTCTCTATGGTCCTCTCTGTATCTCTAGTGCAGGGGCCCGCTTGTGCTCTCTATGGTCCTCTCTCTATCTCTAGTGCAGGGGCCCGCCTGTGTTCTCTATGGTCCTCTCTGTATCTCTAGTGCAGGGGCCCGCCTGTGCTCTCTATGGTCCTCTCTCTATCTCTAGTGCAGGACTGCAGGGGCCCGTCTGTGTTCTCTATGGGTCTCTCTCTATCTCTAGTGCAGGGGCCCGCCTGTGCTCTCTATGGTCCTCTCTGTATCTCTAGTGCAGGGGCCCGCTTGTGTTCTCTATGGTCCTCTCTGTATCTCTAGTGCAGGGGCCCGCCTGTGCTCTCTATGGTCCTCTCTGTATCTCTAGTGCAGGGGCCCGCCTGTGCTCTCTATGGTCCTCTCTGTATCTCTAGTGCAGGGGTCCGCTTGTGTTCTCTATGGTCCTCTCTGTATCTCTAGTGCAGGGGCCCGCCTGTGTTCTCTATGGTCCTCTCTGTATCTCTAGTGCAGGGGCCCGCCTGTGTTCTCTATGGTCCTCTCTGTATCTCTAGTGCAGGAGCCCGCCTGTGCTCTCTATGGTCCTCTCTGTATCTCTAGTGCAGGGGCCCGCCTGTGCTCTCTATGGTCCTCTCTCTATCTCTAGTGCAGGGGCCCGCCTGTGTTCTCTATGGTCCTCTCTGTATCTCTAGTGCAGGGGCCCGCCTGTGTTCTCTATGATCCTCTCTGTATCTCTAGTGCAGGGGCCCGCCTGTGCTCTCTATGGTCCTCTCTCTATCTCTAGTGCAGGACTGCAGGGGCCCGCCTGTGTTCTCTATGGTCCTCTCTCTATCTCTAGTGCAGGGGCCCGCCTGTACTCTCTATGGTCCTCTCTGTATCTCTAGTGCAGGGGCCCACTTGTGTTCTCTATGGTCCTCTCTGTATCTCTAGTGCAGGGGCCCGCCTGTGCTCTCTATGGTCCTCTCTGTATCTCTAGTGCAGGGGCCCGCCTGTTCTCTCTATGGTCCTCTCTGTATCTCTAGTGCAGGGGTCCGCTTGTGTTCTCTATGGTCCTCTCTGTATCTCTAGTGCAGGGGCCCGCCTGTGCTCTCTATGGTCCTCTCTGTATCTCTAGTGCAGGGGCCCGCCTGTGTTCTCTATGGTCCTCTCTCTATCTCTAGTGCAGGACTGCAGGGGCCCGCCTGTGTTCTCTATGGTCCTCTCTCTATCTCTAGTGCAGGGGCCCGCCTGTGTTCTCTATGGTCCTCTCTCTATCTCTAGTGCAGGGGCCCGCCTGTGTTCTCTATGGTCCTCTCTCTATCTCTAGTGCAGGGGCCCGCCTGTGTTCTCTATGGTCCTCTCTGTATCTCTAGTGCAGGGGCCCGCCTGTGTTCTCTATGGTCCTCTCTGTATCTCTAGTGCAGGGGCCCACCTGTGCTCTCTATGGTCCTCTCTGTATCTCTAGTGCAGGGGCCCGCCTGTGCTCTCTATGGTCCTCTCTGTATCTCTAGTGCAGGGGCCCGCCTGTGCTCTCTATGATCCTCTCTGTATCTCTAGTGCAGGGGCCCGCCTGTGCTCTCTATGGTCCTCTCTGTATCTCTAGTGCAGGGGCCCGCCTGTGCTCTCTATGGTCCTCTCTGTATCTCTAGTGCAGGGGCCCGCCTGTGCTCTCTATGGTCCTCTCTGTATCTCTAGTGCAGGGGCCGCCTGTGCTCTCTATGGTCCTCTCTGTATCTCTAGGGCAGGGGCCCGCCTGTGCTCTCTATGGTCCTCTCTGTATCTCTAGTGCAGGGGCCCGCCTGTGCTCTCTATGGTTCTCTCTGTATCTCTAGTGCATTGGCCCGCCTGTGCTCTCTATGGTCCTCTCTGTATCTCTAGTGCAGGGGTCCGCTAGTGTTCTCTATGGTCCTCTCTGTATCTCTAGTGCAGGGGCCCGCCTGTGCTCTCTATGGTCCTCTCTGTATCTCTAGTGCAGGGGCCCGCCTGTGTTCTGTATGGTCCTCTCTCTATCTCTAGTGCAGGACTGCAGGGGCCCGCCTGTGTTCTCTATGGTCCTCTCTGTATCTCTAGTGCAGGGGCCCGCCTGTGTTCTCTATGGTCCTCTCTGTATCTCTAGTGCAGGGGCCCGCCTGTGCTCTCTATGGTCCTCCCTGTATCTCTAGTGCAGGGGCCCGCCTGTGCTCTCTATGGTCCTCTCTATCTCTAGTGCAGGGGCCCGCCTGTGCTCTCTATGATCCTCCCTGTATCTCTAGTGCAGGGGTCCGCCTGTGTTCTCTATGGTCCTCTCTGTATCTCTAGTGCAGGGGCCCGCCTGTGCTCTCTATGATCCTCTCTGTATCTCTAGTGCAGGGGCCCGCCTGTGTTCTCTATGGTCCTCCCTGTATCTCTAGTGCAGGGGCCCGCCTGTTTCTCTATGATCCTCTCTGTATCTCTAGTGCAGGGGCCCGCCTGTGCTCTCTATGGTCCTTTCTGTATCTCTAATGCAGGGGCCCGCCTGTGCTCTCTATGATCCTCTCTGTATCTCTAGTGCAGGGGCCCGCCTGTGTTCTCTATGGTCCTCCCTGTATCTCTAGTGCAGGGGCCCGCCTGTGTTCTCTATGGTCCTCTCTGTATCTCTAGTGCAGGGGCCCGCCTGTGCTCTCTATGGTCCTCACTGTATCTCTAGTGCAGGGGCCCGCCTGTGTTCTCTATGGTCCTCTCTGTATCTCTAGTGCAGGGGCCCGCCTGTGCTCTCTATGGTCCTCTCTGTATCTCTAGTGCAGGGGTCCGCCTGTGCTCTCTATGGTCCTCTCTGTATCTCTAGTGCAGGGGCCCGCCTGTGCTCTCTATGGTCCTCTCTGTATCTCTAGTGCAGGGGCCCGCCTGTGCTCTCTATGGTCCTCTCTGTACCTCTAGTGCAGGGGTCCGCCTGTGCTCTCTATGGTTCTCTCTGTATCTCTAGTGCAGGGGCCCGCCTGTGCTCTCTATGGTCCTCTCTGTATCTCTAGTGCAGGGGTCCGCTTGTGTTCTCTATGGTCCTCTCTGTATCTCTAGTGCAGGGGCCCGCCTGTGTTCTCTATGGTCCTCTCTCTATCTCTAGTGCAGGACTGCAGGGGCCCGCCTGTGTTCTCTATGGTCCTCTCTGTATCTCTAGTGCAGGGGCCCGCCTGTGTTCTCTATGGTCCTCTCTGTATCTCTAGTGCAGGGGCCCGCCTGTGTTCTCTATGGTCCTCTCTCTATCTCTAGTGCAGGGGCCCGCCTGTGTTCTCTATGGTCCTCTCTGTATCTCTAGTGCAGGGGCCCGCCTGTGTTCTCTATGGTCCTCTCTGTATCTCTAGTGCAGGGGGCCGCCTGTGTTCTCTATGGTCCTCTCTGTATCTCTAGTGCAGGGGCCCGCCTGTGCTCTCTATGGTCCTCTCTGTATCTCTAGTGCAGGGGCCCGCCTGTGTTCTCTATGGTCCTCTCTGTATCTCTAGTGCAGGGGCCCGCCTGTGTTCTCTATGGTCCTCTCTGTATCTCTAGTGCAGGGGCCGCCTGTGTTCTCTATGGTCCTCTCTGTATCTCTAGTGCAGGGGCCCGCCTGTGTTCTCTATGGTCCTCTCTATCTCTAGTGCAGGGGCCCGCCTGTGTTCTCTATGGTCCTCTCTGTATCTCTAGTGCAGGGGCCCGCCTGTGTTCTCTATGGTCCTCTCTGTATCTCTAGTGCAGGGGCCCGCCTGTGTTCTCTATGGTCCTCTCTGTATCTCTAGTGCAGGGGCCCGCCTGTGTTCTCTATGGTCCTCTCTGTATCTCTAGTGCAGGGGCCCGCCTGTGTTCTCTATAGTCCTCTCTGTATCTCTAGTGCAGGGGCCCGCCTGTGCTCTCTATGGTCCTCTCTGTATCTCTAGTGCAGGGGCCCACTTGTGCTCTCTATGGTCCTCTCTGTATCTCTAGTGCAGGGGCCCGCCTGTGCTCTCTATGGTCCTCTCTGTATCTCTAGTGCAGGGGTCCGCCTGTGCTCTCTATGGTTCTCTCTGTATCTCTAGTGCAGGGGCCCGCCTGTGCTCTCTATGGTCCTCTCTGTATCTCTAGTGCAGGGGTCCGCTTGTGTTCTCTATGGTCCTCTCTGTATCTCTAGTGCAGGGGCCCGCCCGAGTTCTCTATGGTCCTCTCTCTATCTCTAGTGCAGGACTGCAGGGGCCCACCTGTGTTCTCTATGGTCCTCTCTGTATCTCTAGTGCAGGGGCCCGCCTGTGTTCTCTATGGTCCTCTCTGTATCTCTAGTGCAGGGGCCCGCCTGTGTTCTCTATGGTCCTCTCTGTATCTCTAGTGCAGGGGCCCGCCTGTGTTCTCTATGGTCCTCTCTGTATCTCTAGTGCAGGGGCCCGCCTGTGTTCTCTATGGTCCTCTCTGTATCTCTAGTGCAGAGGCCCGCCTGTGTTCTCTATGGTCCTCCCTGTATCTCTAGTGCAGGGGCCCGCCTGTGCTCTCTATGGTCCTCTCTCTATCTCTAATGCAGGGGTCCGCCTGTGTTCTCTATGGTCCTCTCTGTATCTCTAGTGCAGGGGTCCGTCTGTGTTCTCTATGGTCCTCTCTGTATCTCTAGTGCAGGGGCCCGCCTGTGTTCTCTATGGTCCTCCCTGTATCTCTACTGCAGGGGCCCGCCTGTGCTCTCTATAGTCCTCTCTGTATCTCTAGTGCAGGGGGCCGCCTGTGCTCTCTATGGTCCTCTCTGTATCTCTAGTGCAGGGGTGCGCCTGTGTTCTCTATGATCCTCTCTGTATCTCTAGTGCAGGGGCCCGCCTGTGCTCTCTATGGTCCTCTCTGTATCTCTAGTGCAGGGGCCCGCCTGTGCTCTCTATGGTCCTCTCGGTATCTCCAGTGCGGGGGTCCGCCTGTGCTCTCTATGGTCCTCTCTGTATCTCTAGTGCAGGGGCCCGCCTGTGCTCTCTATGGTGCTCTCTATGGTCCTCTCTGTATCTCTAGTGCAGGGGCCCGCCTGTGCTCTCTATGGTCCTCTCTGTATCTCTAGTGCAGGGGTCCGCCTGTGCTCTCTATGGTCCTCTCTGTATCTCTAGTGCAGGGGCCCGCCTGTGTTCTCTATGGTCCTCTCTGTATCTCTAGTGCAGGGGCCCGCCTGTGCTCTCTATGGTCCTCTCTCTATCTCTAGTGCAGGGGCCCGCCTGTGCTCTCTATGGTCCTCTCTGTATCTCTAGTGCAGGGGCCCGCCTGTGTTCTCTATGGTCCTCTCTGTATCTCTAGTGCAGGGGCCGCCTGTGCTCTCTATGGTCCTCTCTGTATCTCTAGTGCAGGGGCCCGCCTGTGCTCTCTATGGTCCTCTCTGTATCTCTAGTGCAGGGGCCCGCCTGTGTTCTATATGGTCCTCTCTGTATCTCTAGTGCAGGGGCCCGCCTGTGCTCTCTATGGTCCTCTCTGTATCTCTAGTGCAGGGGCCCGCCTGTGCTCTCTATGGTCCTCTCTGTATCTCTAGTGCAGGGGCCCGCCTGTGCTCTCTATGGTCCTCTCTGTATCTCTAGTGCAGGGGCCCGCCTGTGTTCTCTATGGTCCTCTCTGTATCTCTAGTGCAGGGGCCCGCCTGTGTTCTCTATGGTGCTCTCTGAATCTCTAGTGCAGGGGCCCGCCTGTGTTCTCTATGGTCCTCTCTGTATCTCTAGTGCAGGGGCCCGCCTGTGCTCTCTATGGTCCTCTCTGTATCTCTAGTGCAGGGGCCCGCCTGTGTTCTCTATGGTCCTCTCTGTATCTCTAGTGCAGGGGCCCGCCTGTGCTCTCTATGGTCCTCTCTGTATCTCTAGTGCAGGGGCCCGCCTGTGCTCTCTATGGTCCTCTCTGTATCTCTAGTGCAGGGGCCCGCCTGTGTTCTCTATGGTCCTCTCTGTATCTCTAGTGCAGGGGCCCGCCTGTGCTCTCTATGGTCCTCTCTCTATCTCTAGTGCAGGGGCCCGCCTGTGTTCTCTATGGTCCTCCCTGTATCTCTACTGCAGGGGCCCGCCTGTGCTCTCTATAGTCCTCTCTGTATCTCTAGTGCAGGGGCCCGCCTGTGTTCTCTATGGTCCTCCCTGTATCTCTACTGCAGGGGCCCGCCTGTGCTCTCTATGGTCCTCTCTGTATCTCTAGTGCAGGGGCCCGCCTGTGTTCTCTATGGTCCTCTCTGTATCGCTAGTGCAGGGGCCCGCCTGTGCTCTCTATGGTCCTCTCTGTATCTCTAGTGCAGGGGCCCGCCTGTGCTCTCTATGGTCCTCTCTGTATCTCTAGTGCAGGGGCCCGCCTGTGCTCTCTATGGTCCTCTCTGTATCTCTAGTGCAGGGGCCCGCCTGTGTTCTCTATGGTCCTCTCTGTATCTCTAGTGCAGGGGCCCGCCTGTGTTCTCTATGGTCCTCTCTGTATCTCTAGTGCAGGGGCCCGCCTGTGTTCTCTATGGTCCTCTCTGTATCTCTAGTGCAGGGGCCCGCCTGTGCTCTCTATGGTCCTCTCTGTATCTCTAGTGCAGGGGCCCGCCTGTGCTCTCTATGGTCCTCTCTGTATCTCTAGTGCAGGGGCCCGCCTGTGTTCTCTATGGTCCTCTCTCTATCTCTAGTGCAGGGGCCCGCCTGTGTTCTCTATGGTCCTCTCTGTATCTCTAGTGCAGGGGCTCGCCTGTGTTCTCTATGGTCCTCTCTGTATCTCTAGTGCAGGGGCCCGCCTGTGTTCTCTATGGTCCTCTCTGTATCTCTAGTGCAGGGGTCCGCCTGTGTTCTCTATGGTCCTCTCTCTATCTCTAGTGCATGGGCCCGCCTGTGTTCTCTATGGTCCTCTCTGTATCTCTAGTGCAGGGGCCCGCTTGTGTTCTCTATGGTCCTCTCTGTATCTCTAGTGCAGGGGCCCGCCTGTGCTCTCTATGGTCCTCTCTGTATCTCTAGTGCAGGGGCCCGCCTGTGTTCTCTATGGTCCTCTCTGTATCTCTAGTGCAGGGGCCCGCCTGTGCTCTCTATGGTCCTCTCTGTATCTCTAGTGCAGGGGCCCGCCTGTGCTCTCTATGGTCCTCTCTGTATCTCTAGTGCAGGGGCCCGCCTGTGTTCTCTATGGTCCTCTCTGTATCTCTAGTGCAGGGGCCCGCCTGTGCTCTCTATGGTCCTCTCTGTATCTCTAGTGCAGGGGCCCGCCTGTGCTCTCTATGATCCTCTCTATCTCTAGTGTAGGGGCCTGCCTGTGCTCTCTATGATCTTCTCTATCTCTAGTGTAGGGGCCCGCCTGTGCTCTCTATGGTCCTCTCTGTATCTCTAGTGCAGGGGCCCGCCTGTGCTCTCTATGATCCTCTCTATCTCTAGTGCAGGGGCCCGCCTGTGCTCTCTATGGTCCTCTCTGTATGTCTAGTGCAGGGGCCCGCCTGTGCTCTCTATGGTCCTCTCTGTATCTCTAGTGCAGGGGTCTGCCTGTGCTCTCTATGGTCCTCTCTGTATCTCTAGTGCAGGGGCCCGCCTGTGCTCTCTATGATCCCCTCTATCTCTAGTGCAGGGGCCTGCCTGTGCTCTCTATGGTCCTCTCTGTATCTCTAGTGCAGGGGCCCGCCTGTGCTCTCTATGGTCCTCTCTGTATCTCTAGTGCAGGGGCCCGTCTGTGTTCTCTATGGTCCTCTCTGTATCTCTAGTGCAGGGGCCCGCCTGTGCTCTCTATGGTCCTCTCTGTATCTCTAGTGCAGGGGCCCGCCTGTGCTCTCTATGGTCCTCTCTGTATCTCTAGTGCAGGGGCCCGCCTGTGTTCTCTATGGTCCTCTCTGTATCTCTAGTGCAGGGGCCCGCCTGTGTTCTCTATGGTCCTCTCTGTATCTCTAGTGCAGGGGCCCACCTGTGCTCTCTATGGTCCTCTCTGTATCTCTAGTGCAGGGGCCCGCCTGTGTTCTCTATGGTCCTCTCTGTATCTCTAGTGCAGGGGCCCGCCTGTGCTCTCTATGGTCCTCTCTGTATCTCTAGTGCAGGGGCCCGCCTGTGCTCTCTATGGTCCTCTCTGTATCTCTAGTGCAGGGGCCCGCCTGTGTTCTCTATGGTCCTCTCTGTATCTCTAGTGCAGGGGCCCGCCTGTGTTCTCTATGGTCCTCTCTGTATCTCTAGTGCAGGGACTGCCTGTGCTCTCTATGGTCCTCTCTGTATCTCTAGTGCAGGGGCCCGCCTGTGCTCTCTATGGTCCTCTCTGTATCTCTAGTGCAGGGGCCCGCCTGTGTTCTCTATGGTCCTCTCTGTATCGCTAGTGCAGGGGCCCGCCTGTGCTCTCTATGGTCCTCTCTGTATCTCTAGTGCAGGGGCCCGCCTGTGCTCTCTATGGTCCTCTCTGTATCTCTAGTGCAGGGGCCCGCCTGTGCTCTCTATGGTCCTCTCTGTATCTCTAGTGCAGGGGCCCGCCTGTGTTCTCTATGGTCCTCTCTGTATCTCTAGTGCAGGGGCCCGCCTGTGTTCTCTATGGTCCTCTCTGTATCTCTAGTGCAGGGGCCCGCCTGTGTTCTCTATGGTCCTCTCTGTATCTCTAGTGCAGGGGCCCGCCTGTGCTCTCTATGGTCCTCTCTGTATCTCTAGTGCAGGGGCCCGCCTGTGCTCTCTATGGTCCTCTCTGTATTTCTAGTGCAGGGGCCCGCCTGTGTTCTCTATGGTCCTCTCTCTATCTCTAGTGCAGGGGCCCGCCTGTGTTCTCTATGGTCCTCTCTGTATCTCTAGTGCAGGGGCCCGCCTGTGTTCTCTATGGTCCTCTCTGTATCTCTAGTGCAGGGGCCCGCCTGTGTTCTCTATGGTCCTCTCTGTATCTCTAGTGCAGGGGTCCGCCTGTGTTCTCTATGGTCCTCTCTCTATCTCTAGTGCATGGGCCCGCCTGTGTTCTCTATGGTCCTCTCTGTATCTCTAGTGCAGGGGCCCGCTTGTGTTCTCTATGGTCCTCTCTGTATCTCTAGTGCAGGGGCCCGCCTGTGCTCTCTATGGTCCTCTGTGTATCTCTAGTGCAGGGGCCCGCCTGTGTTCTCTATGGTCCTCTCTGTATCTCTAGTGCAGGGGCCCGCCTGTGCTCTCTATGGTCCTCTCTGTATCTCTAGTGCAGGGGCCCGCCTGTGCTCTCTATGGTCCTCTCTGTATCTCTAGTGCAGGGGCCCGCCTGTGTTCTCTATGGTCCTCTCTGTATCTCTAGTGCAGGGGCCCGCCTGTGCTCTCTATGGTGCTCTCTGTATCTCTAGTGCAGGGGCCCGCCTGTGCTCTCTATGATCCTCTCTATCTCTAGTGTAGGGGCCTGCCTGTGCTCTCTATGATCTTCTCTATCTCTAGTGTAGGGGCCCGCCTGTGCTCTCTATGGTCCTCTCTGTATCTCTAGTGCAGGGGCCCGCCTGTGCTCTCTATGATCCTCTCTATCTCTAGTGCAGGGGCCCGCCTGTGCTCTCTATGGTCCTCTCTGTATGTCTAGTGCAGGGGCCCGCCTGTGCTCTCTATGGTCCTCTCTGTATCTCTAGTGCAGGGGTCCGCCTGTGCTCTCTATGGTCCTCTCTGTATCTCTAGTGCAGGGGCCCGCCTGTGCTCTCTATGATCCCCTCTATCTCTAGTGCAGGGGCCTGCCTGTGCTCTCTATGGTCCTCTCTGTATCTCTAGTGCAGGGGCCCGCCTGTGCTCTCTATGGTCCTCTCTGTATCTCTAGTGCAGGGGCCCGTCTGTGTTCTCTATGGTCCTCTCTGTATCTCTAGTGCAGGGGCCCGCCTGTGCTCTCTATAGTCCTCTCTCTATCTCTAGTGCAGGGGCCCGCCTGTGCTCTCTATGGTCCTCTCTCTATCTCTAGTGCAGGGGCCCGCCTGTGCTCTCTATGGTCCTCTCTGTATCTCTAGTGCAGGGGCCCGCCTGTGTTCTCTATGGTCCTCTCTGTATCTCTAGTGCAGGGTCAAGCCTGTGCTCTCTATGGTCCTCTCTGTATCTCTAGTGCAGGGGCCCGCCTGTGCTCTCTATGGTCCTCTCTGTATCTCTAGTGCAGGGGCCCGCCTGTGCTCTCTATGGTCCTCTCTGTATCTCTAGTGCAGGGGCCCGCCTGTGTTCTCTATGGTCCTCTCTGTATCTCTAGTGCAGGGGCCCGCCTGTGCTCTCTATGGTCCTCTCTGTATCTCTAGTGCAGGGGCCCGCCTGTGTTCTCTATGGTCCTCTCTGTATCTCTAGTGCAGGGGCCCGCCTGTGCTCTCTATGGTCCTCTCTGTATCTCTAGTGCAGGGGCCCGCCTGTGCTCTCTATGGTCCTCTCTGTATCTCTAGTGCAGGGGCCCGCCTGTGTTCTCTATGGTCCTCTCTGTATCTCTAGTGCAGGGGCCCGCCTGTGCTCTCTATGGTCCTCTCTCTATCTCTAGTGCAGGGGCCCGCCTGTGCTCTCTATGGTCCTCTCTCTATCTCTAGTGCAGGGGCCCGCCTGTGCTCTCTATGGTCCTCTCTGTATCTCTAGTGCAGGGGCCCGCCTGTGCTCTCTATGGTCCTCTCTGTATCTCTAGTGCAGGGGCCCGCCTGTGTTCTCTATGGTCCTCTCTGTATCTCTAGTGCAGGGACCGCCTGTGCTCTCTATGGTCCTCTCTGTATCTCTAGTGCAGGGGCCCGCCTGTGCTCTCTATGGTCCTCTCTGTATCTCTAGTGCAGGGGCCCGCCTGTGTTCTCTATGGTCCTCTCTGTATCGCTAGTGCAGGGGCCCGCCTGTGCTCTCTATGGTCCTCTCTGTATCTCTAGTGCAGGGGCCCGCCTGTGCTCTCTATGGTCCTCTCTGTATCTCTAGTGCAGGGGCCCGCCTGTGCTCTCTATGGTCCTCTCTGTATCTCTAGTGCAGGGGCCCGCCTGTGTTCTCTATGGTCCTCTCTGTATCTCTAGTGCAGGGGCCCGCCTGTGGTCTCTATGGTCCTCTCTGTATCTCTAGTGCAGGGGCCCGCCTGTGTTCTCTATGGTCCTCTCTGTATCTCTAGTGCAGGGGCCCGCCTGTGCTCTCTATGGTCCTCTCTGTATTTCTAGTGCAGGGGCCCGCCTGTGCTCTCTATGGTCCTCTCTGTATCTCTAGTGCAGGGGCCCGCCTGTGTTCTCTATGGTCCTCTCTGTATCTCTAGTGCAGGGGCCCGCCTGTGTTCTCTATGGTCCTCTCTGTATCTCTAGTGCAGGGGCCCGCCTGTGTTCTCTATGGTCCTCTCTGTATCTCTAGTGCAGGGGTCCGCCTGTGTTCTCTATGGTCCTCTCTCTATCTCTAGTGCATGGGCCCGCCTGTGTTCTCTATGGTCCTCTCTGTATCTCTAGTGCAGGGGCCCGCCTGTGTTCTCTATGGTCCTCTCTGTATCTCTAGTGCAGGGGCCCGCCTGTGCTCTCTATAGTCCTCTCTGTATCTCTAGTGCAGGGGCCCGCCTGTGTTCTCTATGGTCCTCTCTGTATCTCTAGTGCAGGGGCCCGCCTGTGCTCTCTATGGTCCTCTCTGTATCTCTAGTGCAGGGGCCCGCCTGTGCTCTCTATGGTCCTCTCTGTATCTCTAGTGCAGGGGCCCGCCTGTGTTCTCTATGGTCCTCTCTGTATCTCTAGTGCAGGGGCCCGCCTGTGCTCTCTATGGTCCTCTCTGTATCTCTAGTGCAGGGGCCCGCCTGTGCTCTCTATGATCATCTCTATCTCTAGTGTAGGGGCCTGCCTGTGCTCTCTATGATCCTCTCTATCTCTAGTGTAGGGGCCCGCCTGTGCTCTCTATGGTCCTCTCTGTATCTCTAGTGCAGGGGCCCGCCTGTGCTCTCTATGATCCTCTCTATCTCTAGTGCAGGGGCCCGCCTGTGCTCTCTATGGTCCTCTCTGTATGTCTAGTGCAGGGGCCCGCCTGTGCTCTCTATGGTTCTCTGTATCTCTAGTGCAGGGGTCCGCCTGTGCTCTCTATGGTCCTCTCTGTATCTCTAGTGCAGGGGCCCGCCTGTGCTCTCTATGATCCCCTCTATCTCTAGTGCAGGGGCCCGCCTGTGCTCTCTATGGTCCTCTCTGTATCTCTAGTGCAGGGGCCCGCCTGTGCTCTCTATGGTCCTCTCTATCTCTAGTGTAGGGGCCCGCCTGTGCTCTCTATGGTCCTCTCTGTATGTCTAGTGCAGGGGCCCGCCTGTGCTCTCTATGGTCCTCTCTGTATCTCTAGTGCAGGGGCCCGCCTGTGCTCTCTATGATCCTCTCTATCTCTAGTGTAGGGGCCCGCCTGTGCTCTCTATGGTCCTCTCTATCTCTAGTGTAGGGGCCCGCCTGTGCTCTCTATGGTCCTCTCTGTATGTCTAGTGCAGGGGCCCGCCTGTGCTCTCTATGGTCCTCTCTGTATCTCTAGTGCAGGGGCCCGCCTGTGTTCTCTATGGTCCTCTCTGTATCTCTAGTGCAGGGGCCCGCCTGTGCTCTCTATGATCCTCTCTATCTCTAGTGTAGGGGCCTGCGATTCTACAGTAATCCCTTCTCTGAGACCCCAGAAACCCAGTATTAAAGTCTACAGATTACAGGCCCCAAAGCTACTGCGGTCTCCTGATTGAATTTGTTCATTGGATCTCTCCCAACTCGTTCATATAAACTATTGTCAGTCTGACACCTCATTCCCCCAATCTTACCTCCTTTCCAGCATTCACTCCCTAATAAGAAGAGAAAGAGAGAAATGTCTTCTCAGATGTAAATGTCATTGCTGGAACGTCAGGTTCTGGAAGAGATTTATCATATTTGTACGGCGGATAGTGTACGCCGGAGACAGGGCGAGAGGTGTGGCAGAGAGTGGGCTTTACACCATGGATCAATGCAAATCTACCTCCGATCTTAATCGCCCAGCCCAGAGCAAGGCCGCCAGTACGTGTAGTGCCACCATGTGATGCCTCCGCAATACCAGGTGCCCCTGCATATTTACCCAGGCTACGTATGAAGGTGCACCAGCGCATGTTTTCCATCACAGCTACTGCACGTCACCTATCCGCCCTGAAAACGGCCATGACATGCCTGCGTTTCCTGCACCAACACTGCATCACCGCCCCTGAAAACACACCAGCTGTCAATCACTATGCGATGACATCATGCCGGGATGCGATTGCATTGTGAAAGTCCGCCCATGCGTGATGTGAATGCAGCGCATGTGCAGTCGTCTGATAATCGGACGATTTGTGAATTTGCAATTTTGCAACTGAAGCTGAATAAGTACTAGTATTGGGGTGGTGCTTGTAGCCAGTGGAGGAGGACTAAGGGGGGTATTCAGCTTCAGGCGAAGCGGCATTGCGGGGATGGCGATGCTGCATTGGACAGGTGTAGCGATAAAAACTGGGGCGGGTTCAGGACAACCGCGTGACATCACACACTTCTGCTGCATCCCGTAAAATGGCGGCCCGGCTGCGGAGGCAGGGGGGCTTTCACAAATCAGTGATGCAATCGCAATGACATAGCAATCGCATCGCTGCTGGGTGTTTGCATGTGTAATAGGAGGCGTACGCTGCTTATTCCAGACCTTCCACGACTTCTTCCGGAGGAGCCTGTGGCAGGAGAATGGACCCCGCAGATTAAGGATCTGGCAAATCGACGGTCACAACAATTTTATTTGTAAGGAGATGATTGGTTACCACTATAAGGTCAACTGCGTTAATAGTGAAACACATACATTAGGCATCAGCAGCATTGGCATTAAGGCATGTGAAAATCATTGCTGTATAATTACCATCAATAAGAATTGTCAGGTAAGAACTGGTTTGGTACTAACTTTACCCAACCAGCTAGACTGTCCACACGGTGGCGCTAACCGCCTAGCAATAACATTCAGTTCTCGGATTAGTAGAGCCTGCACGGCAATGATGAACTCCTGAGCTAGTGTCAGCGGACACCAGGTAAGTACTCGTAGGAAGGCGTGCCGGGTGGGGGTATTTGTATCCACGGAAAAGGTAAGTCAATTACTGGGATATTGGGGGGTATGGCATTACCCTCCTTAATTCAAGGGGGGACCCTTTGTAATAATAGACCCCACTGAGTGTAAGCTGACTGGGGTAAATATGAAACAAGTAACTGTACAGCAGTGGGGACCTGCTGTTTGCTCCGCTGCTTGTGGCTGATGATAGGGGCTGGTGGTCACAGTGTACTGGCTGCTGGGGATTCTCCTGTGTGCTGCGTGGTAGCACCGTGTGCTGTGGGGAATCTCTGCCCCTCTGTTGCCCTGCTGTGGCTGTAGCCGGCGGCTGTGCGCTCCCCTTCCCTGCGGCTCTCTAGCGGCTGACAGGCGGGCAGATAACCATCGGGTCCCGTCTCTCTCTAGTGCGTTGCCTCTTCTCCTGTCCAGCGACCAGCACGGCGCTCTCTGTCCTCTTCACAGGCGGGTCAGTCCACATATCGCGCGCACTCTGCTCCTCTTCACTTTTTAAACAGTCCCTCCGCTCTCCTTTTGCCGCGTCTCATCCACCAATCAGGGCGGCTGTTCGGTTTCTCGCTCTATAGGGACAGGGGTCATTTGTCTCTGGGTCCCAGAGCCATCCCGATTCTTTTCCGGCCGCTGTGGTTGCCTAGCAACCGGGGAGATCTTTAACCCCCGCACTCTGCTATAGCAAGCCTTCACAGACAGCCTTGGTTGTGGTGTTCTGTCCAAGCCCACACAAAGGGGCCTCCCCTGAGCCGGGGCTCCACACGTGCTGGACGGCCTCCAGCAAGCGCTCGCAGCCAGTTGCAGCTTCGCTAAAATAGTAAAACTGCAACTGAAGCTGAATGAGGGCCTAAGGAGTCTATTTACTAAGCCTCGGACAGAGATAAAGTGGACGGAGATAATGTCCCAGCCAATCAGCTCATAACTGTCATTTTCCAAATACAGCCTGTGACATGGCAGCTAGAAGCTGATTGGCTGTACTTTAATCTCCGTCCGAGGCTTAGTAAATACTGTATTCAGACGCCTGTCCTGTTTCCTGATAATGATCAATGGTAAAGTATAGTATCTGAGGCTTTTAAATGTTAAATAAAAATAAGGCCCCAAATACACAGTCACTTCCCCCACTGTTACAGAGCCGCAACGAAACTTTTCGGTGCCATGTGGCAGAGATTTGGCGCCCCCCCCCACCTACTCCCCGTTTTTTCAATAGGGACATAATATGCATACCTCGTGGGGAAGGGGCATGACAAAACTGATCCCAGTGAAAGCCCATGCTATGATGCCCCTTCCCATATATATATATATATATATATATATATATATGTATATATATTTTAAGGCTGAGCAAGTTAACACGTTAATATCGCGTTAACGCATTAACTAATTAATGGCGACAATTATTTTAACGCTTGGCGGCCATCGGGGAAGACATGCAGCTCCTCTCAATCTCCCTGCAGTCATTGGCGGATACAGCAGAGGGCAGGCCCGCCATCAAGGGGGGACTTCAGACCTGGACTGAGATGGGGCCCGGGTGGCTGCACTTATGATCGGGGGCCATTGCAGCTGCCTGCCTGCAGTGCGCACCGGCGGCTGCCTTGGAAGGACCTGATTGGCTGCCGGCCCGTGACCTCCGATTGGCTCACGGCAGGCTCTGTACTAATAATAGCGTTGCGGCTCTGTTCCTCCATGTCGTGGCTGCCTGGCGGTTCGCAGGCAGCTGGCTCTGTCCCGATCTTTGCTGCTGCCTCCCGGGTCCCCTCAAAATGTAAGTTTTGTAGAATGCAGGGGGGAGGAATGGGGCAGCGTTTGTGTGGAGAGGGGGGCCCTGCCTCATTTGTCAGTCCCGGGCCCCTTCATTTCTGATGGCAGCCCTGGCGGAGGGGGATTGTGGCGATCACCCCCCCTAGCACTGTGCAGTTGTAATCAGCTCTCTTCGTCCTCCCAGCTGTTGGTGCATACAGTAATTAGCTGCGGGCAGCCATGGAGACCGTGACAGCGCCGGTGCCATTTCAAGTGCATTGCTGGCCGCCAGCGAGCCAATCGGAACTCGAGGACTGGCAGCAAATCAGGAGCGCAATACACTACTTTTGAATTCATTAATGAATCTTGCACATAACAATGCGATTAATCGCGATTAGAAATTTTAATCGCTGCCCACCACTAATATATATATATATATATATATATATATATATATATATATATCTCCAATTGCAGAACTCACCTAATATTAACACTTCAAACTGTAATTCATCTGAGTTCAGGGAGTGTACCACTGGCACCGCGGATGTATGAGTGCTGTGGATTCTAGCCTTGTGGGTAAATTTAGCACAGCTACGATCAACTCTGAATGACCCCCAAAACGTATTACAGTTCTGTGAGAGTAGATCGTTGCTCTGCAATAATTATAACTTTAGGCTTTTGTTGTAAGGTGTTGTCTCAATAATCTTATGGAAATAAATCTCCAAGCAAGTACAGCAGGCGTTACCGGTGCTGTAGCCGTGGCTCTGTACGGCAGTGACTGCTAGGAGGGTGTAATGGGTGACAGCAGTAATACAGACAAGTACAGCAGGCGTTACCGGTGCTGTGCCCGTGGCTCTGTACTGCAGTGACTGCTAGGAGGGTGTAATGGGTGACAGCAGTAATACAGACAAGTACAACAGGCGTTACCGGTGCTGTAGCCGTGGCTCTGTACGGCAGTGGCTGCTGGGAGGGTGTAATGGCTGACAGCAGTAATACAGACAAGTACAACAGGCGTTACCGGTGCTGTAGCCGTGGCTCTGTACTGCAGTGACTGCTAGGAGGGTGTAATGGGTGACAGCAGTAATACAGACAAGTACAACAGGCGTTACCGGTGCTGTAGCCGTGGCTCTGTACTGCAGTGACTGCTAGGAGGGTGTAATGGGTGACAGCAGTAATACAGACAAGTACAACAGGCGTTACCGGTGCTGTAGCCGTGGCTCTGTACGGCAGTGGCTGCTAGGAGGGTGTAATGGGTGACAGCAGTAATACAGACAAGTACAACAGGTGTTACCGGTGCTGTAGCCGTGGCTCTGTACGGCAGTGACTGCTAGGAGGGTGTAATGGGTGACAGCAGTAATACAGAGAAGTACAACAGGCGTTACCGGTACTGTAGCTGTGGCTCTGTACTGCAGTGACTGCTAGGAGGGTGTAATGGGTGACAGCAGTAATACAGACAAGTACAACAGGCGTTACCGGTGCTGTAGCCGTGGCTCTGTACTGCAGTGACTGCTAGGAGGGTGTAATGGCTGACAGCAGTAATACAGACAAGTACAACAGGCGTTACCGGTGCTGTAGCCGTGGCTCTGTACTGCAGTGACTGCTAGGAGGGTGTAATGGGTGACAGCAGTAATACAGACAAGTACAGCAGGCGTTACCGGTGCTGTAGCCGTGGCTCTGTACGGCAGTGGCTGCTAGGAGGGTGTAATGGGTGACAGCAGTAATACAGACAAGTACAACAGGCGTTACCGGTGCTGTAGCCGTGGCTCTGTACGGCAGTGACTGCTAGGAGGGTGTAATGGGTGACAGCAGTAATACAGACAAGTACAACAGGTGTTACCGGTGCTGTAGCCATGGCTCTGTACTGCAGTGACTGCTAGGAGGGTGTAATGGGTGACAGCAGTAATACAGACAAGTACAGCAGGCGTTACCAGTGGTGTAGCCGTGGCTCTGTACGGCAGTGACTGCTAGGAGGGTGTAATGGGTGACAGCAGTAATACAGACAAGTACAACAGGCATTACCGGTGCTGTAGCCGTGGCTCTGTACTGCAGTGACTGCTACGAGGGTGTAATGGGTGACAGCAGTAATACAGACAAGTACAACAGGCGTTACCGGTGCTGTAGCCGTGGCTCTGTACTGCAGTGACTGCTAGGAGGGTGTAATGGGTGACAGCAGTAATACAGACAAGTACAACAGGCGTTACCGGTGCTGTAGCCGTGGCTCTGTACTGCAGTGACTGCTAGGAGGGTGTAATGGCTGACAGCAGTAATACAGACAAGTACAACAGGCGTTACCGGTGCTGTAGCCGTGGCTCTGTACTGCAGTGACTGCTAGGAGGGTGTAATGGCTGACAGCAGTAATACAGACAAGTACAACAGGCGTTACCGGTGCTGTAGCCGTGGCTCTGTACGGCAGTGACTGCTGGGAGGGTGTAATGGGTGACAGCAGTAATACAGGCAAGTACAACAGGTGTTACCGGTGCTGTAGCCGTGGCTCTGTACTGCAGTGACTGCTAGGAGGGTGTAATGGGTGACAGCAGTAATACAGACAAGTACAGCAGGCGTTACCAGTGCTGTAGCCGTGGCTCTGTACGGCAGTGGCTGCTAGGAGGGTGTAATGGGTGACAGCAGTAATACAGACAAGTACAACAGGCGTTACCAGTGCTGTAGCCGTGGCTCTGTACGGCAGTGACTGCTAGGAGGGTGTAATGGCTGACAGCAGTAATACAGACAAGTACAGCAGGCGTTACCAGTGCTGTAGCCGTGGCTCTGTACTGCAGTGACTGCTAGGAGGGTGTAATGGCTGACAGCAGTAATACAGACAAGTACAACAGGCGTTACCGGTGCTGTAGCCGTGGCTCTGTACTGCAGTGACTGCTAGGAGGGTGTAATGGGTGACAGCAGTAATACAGACAAGTACAACAGGCGTTACCGGTGCTGTAGCCGTGGCTCTGTACTGCAGTGACTGCTAGGAGGGTGTAATGGGTGACAGCAGTAATACAGACAAGTACAACAGGCGTTACCGGTGCTGTAGCCGTGGCTCTGTACTGCAGTGACTGCTAGGAGGGTGTAATGGCTGACAGCAGTAATACAGACAAGTACAACAGGCGTTACCGGTGCTGTAGCCGTGGCTCTGTACTGCAGTGACTGCTAGGAGGGTGTAATGGCTGACAGCAGTAATACAGACAAGTACAACAGGCGTTACCGGTGCTGTAGCCGTGGCTCTGTACTGCAGTGACTGCTAGGAGGGTGTAATGGGTGACAGCAGTAATACAGACAAGTACAGCAGGCGTTACCAGTGCTGTAGCCGTGGCTCTGTACGGCAGTGGCTGCTAGGAGGGTGTAATGGGTGACAGCAGTAATACAGACAAGTACAACAGGCGTTACCGGTGCTGTAGCCGTGGCTCTGTACGGCAGTGACTGCTAGGAGGGTGTAATGGGTGACAGCAGTAATACAGACAAGTACAACAGGCGTTACCGGTGCTGTAGCCGTGGCTCTGTACTGCAGTGACTGCTAGGAGGGTGTGATGGGTGACAGCAGTAATACAGACAAGTACAGCAGGCGTTACCAGTGCTGTTGCCGTGGCTCAGTACGGCAGTGACTGCTAGGAGGGTGTAATGGGTGACAGCAGTAATACAGACAAGTACAACAGGCATTACCGGTGCTGTAGCCGTGGCTCTGTACTGCAGTGACTGCTAGGAGGGTGTAATGGGTGACAGCAGTAATACAGACAAGTACAACAGGCGTTACCGGTGCTGTAGCCGTGGCTCTGTACGGCAGTGACTGCTAGGAGGGTGTAATGGGTGACAGCAGTAATACAGACAAGTACAACAGGCGTTACCGGTGCTGTAGCCGTGGCTCTGTACTGCAGTGACTGCTAGGAGGGTGTAATGGGTGACAGCAGTAATACAGACAAGTACAACAGGCGTTACCGGTGCTGTAGCCGTGGCTCTGTACTGCAGTGACTGCTAGGAGGGTGTAATGGGTGACAGCAGTAATACAGACAAGTACAACAGGCGTTACCGGTGCTGTAGCCGTGGCTCTGTACTGCAGTGACTGCTAGGAGGGTGTAATGGCTGACAGCAGTAATACAGACAAGTACAACAGGCGTTACCGGTGCTGTAGCCGTGGCTCTGTACTGCAGTGACTGCTAGGAGGGTGTAATGGCTGACAGCAGTAATACAGACAAGTACAACAGATGTTACCGGTGCTGTAGCCGTGGCTCTGTACGGCAGTGACTGCTAGGAGGGTGTAATGGGTGACAGCAGTAATACAGACAAGTACAACAGGCGTTACCGGTGCTGTAGCCGTGGCTCTGTACGGCAGTGACTGCTAGGAGGGTGTAATGGGTGACAGCAGTAATACAGACAAGTACAGCAGGTGTTACCGGTGCTGTAGCCGTGGCTCTGTACGGCAGTGACTGCTAGGAGGGTGTAATGGGTGACAGCAGTAATACAGACAAGTACAACAGGCGTTACCGTTGCTGTAGCCGTGGCTCTGTACGGCAGTGACTGCTAGGAGGGTGTAATGGCTGACAGAAGTTATACAGACAAGTACAACAGGCGTTACCGGTGCTGTAGCCGTGGCTCCGTACTGCAGTGACTGCTAGGAGGGTGTAATGGGTGACAGCAGTAATACAGACAAGTACAACAGGTGTTACCGGTGCTGTAGCCGTGGCTCTGTACGGCAGTGACTGCTAGGAGGGTGTAATGGCTGACAGCAGTAATACAGACAAGTACAGCAGGCGTTACCCATGCTGTTGCCGTGGATCTGTACGGCAGTGACTGCTAGGAGGGTGTAATGGCTGACAGCAGTAATACAGACAAGTACAGCAGGCGTTACCGGTGCTGTATCCGTGGCTCTGTATGGCAGTGACTGCTGGGAGGGTGTAATGGGTGACAGCAGTAATACAGACAAGTACAACAGGCGTTACCGGTGCTGTTGCCGTGGATCTGTACGGCAGTGACTGCTAGGAGGGTGTAATGGCTGACAGCAGTAATACAGACAAGTACAACAGGCGTTACCGGTGCTGTAGCCGTGGCTCTGTACTGCAGTGACTGCTAGGAGGGTGTACTGGGTGACAGCAGTAATACAGACAAGTACAGCAGGCGTTACCAGTGCTGTAGCCGTGGCTCTGTACGGCAGTGACTGCTAGGAGGGTGTACTGGGTGACAGCAGTAATACAGACAAGTACAGCAGGCGTTACCGGTGCTGTAGCCGTGGCTATGTACGGCAGTGGCTGCTAGGAGGGTGTAATGGGCAACAGCAGTAATACAGACAAGTACAACAGGCGTTACCGGTGCTGTAGCCGTGGCTCTGTACGGCAGTGGCTGCTGGGAGGGTGTAATGGGTGACAGCAGTAATACAGACAAGTACAGCAGGCGTTACCGGTGCTGTGCCCGTGGCTCTGTACTGCAGTGACTGCTAGGAGGGTGTAATGGGTGACAGCAGTAATACAGACAAGTACAGCAGGCGTTACCGGTGCTGTGCCCGTGGCTCTGTACTGCAGTGACTGCTAGGAGGGTGTAATGGGTGACAGCAGTAATACAGACAATTACAACAGGCGTTACAGGTGCTGTAGCCGTGGCTCTGTACGGCAGTGACTGCTAGGAGGGTGTAATGGGTGACAGCAGTAATACAGACAATTACAACAGGCGTTACCGGTGCTGTAGCCGTGGCTCTGTACGGCAGTGACTGCTAGGAGGGTGTAATGGGTGACAGCAGTAATACAGACAAGTACAGCAGGCATTACCGGTGCTGTAGCCGTGGCTCTGTACGGCAGTGACTGCTAGGAGGGTGTAATGGGTGACAGCAGTAATACAGACAATTACAACAGGTGTTACCGGTGCTGTAGCCGTGGCTCTGTACGGCAGTGACTGCTAGGAGGGTGTAATGGGTGACAGCAGTAATACAGACAAGTACAGCAGGCGTTACCAGTGCTGTAGCCGTGGCTCTGTACGGCAGTGACTGCTAGGAGGGTGTAATGGCTGACAGCAGTAATACAGACAAGTACAGCAGGCGTTACCAGTGCTGTAGCCGTGGCTCTGTACTGCAGTGACTGCTAGGAGGGTGTAATGGCTGACAGCAGTAATACAGACAAGTACAACAGGCGTTACCGGTGCTGTAGCCGTGGCTCTGTACTGCAGTGACTGCTAGGAGGGTGTAATGGCTGACAGCAGTAATACAGACAAGTACAACAGGCGTTACCGGTGCTGTAGCCGTGGCTCTGTACTGCAGTGACTGCTAGGAGGGTGTAATGGCTGACAGCAGTAATACAGACAAGTACAACAGGCGTTACCGGTGCTGTAGCCGTGGCTCTGTACGGCAGTGACTGCTGGGAGGGTGTAATGGGTGACAGCAGTAATACAGGCAAGTACAACAGGTGTTACCGGTGCTGTAGCCGTGGCTCTGTACTGCAGTGACTGCTAGGAGGGTGTAATGGGTGACAGCAGTAATACAGACAAGTACAGCAGGCGTTACCAGTGCTGTAGCCGTGGCTCTGTACGGCAGTGGCTGCTAGGAGGGTGTAATGGGTGACAGCAGTAATACAGACAAGTACAACAGGCGTTACCAGTGCTGTAGCCGTGGCTCTGTACGGCAGTGACTGCTAGGAGGGTGTAATGGCTGACAGCAGTAATACAGACAAGTACAGCAGGCGTTACCAGTGCTGTAGCCGTGGCTCTGTACTGCAGTGACTGCTAGGAGGGTGTAATGGCTGACAGCAGTAATACAGACAAGTACAACAGGCGTTACCGGTGCTGTAGCCGTGGCTCTGTACTGCAGTGACTGCTAGGAGGGTGTAATGGGTGACAGCAGTAATACAGACAAGTACAACAGGCGTTACCGGTGCTGTAGCCGTGGCTCTGTACTGCAGTGACTGCTAGGAGGGTGTAATGGGTGACAGCAGTAATACAGACAAGTACAACAGGCGTTACCGGTGCTGTAGCCGTGGCTCTGTACTGCAGTGACTGCTAGGAGGGTGTAATGGCTGACAGCAGTAATACAGACAAGTACAACAGGCGTTACCGGTGCTGTAGCCGTGGCTCTGTACTGCAGTGACTGCTAGGAGGGTGTAATGGCTGACAGCAGTAATACAGACAAGTACAACAGGCGTTACCGGTGCTGTAGCCGTGGCTCTGTACTGCAGTGACTGCTAGGAGGGTGTAATGGGTGACAGCAGTAATACAGACAAGTACAGCAGGCGTTACCAGTGCTGTAGCCGTGGCTCTGTACGGCAGTGGCTGCTAGGAGGGTGTAATGGGTGACAGCAGTAATACAGACAAGTACAACAGGCGTTACCGGTGCTGTAGCCGTGGCTCTGTACGGCAGTGACTGCTAGGAGGGTGTAATGGGTGACAGCAGTAATACAGACAAGTACAACAGGCGTTACCGGTGCTGTAGCCGTGGCTCTGTACTGCAGTGACTGCTAGGAGGGTGTGATGGGTGACAGCAGTAATACAGACAAGTACAGCAGGCGTTACCAGTGCTGTTGCCGTGGCTCTGTACGGCAGTGACTGCTAGGAGGGTGTAATGGGTGACAGCAGTAATACAGACAAGTACAACAGGCATTACCGGTGCTGTAGCCGTGGCTCTGTACTGCAGTGACTGCTAGGAGGGTGTAATGGGTGACAGCAGTAATACAGACAAGTACAACAGGCGTTACCAGTGCTGTAGCCGTGGCTCTGTACGGCAGTGACTGCTAGGAGGGTGTAATGGGTGACAGCAGTAATACAGACAAGTACAACAGGCGTTACCGGTGCTGTAGCCGTGGCTCTGTACTGCAGTGACTGCTAGGAGGGTGTAATGGGTGACAGCAGTAATACAGACAAGTACAACAGGCGTTACCGGTGCTGTAGCCGTGGCTCTGTACTGCAGTGACTGCTAGGAGGGTGTAATGGGTGACAGCAGTAATACAGACAAGTACAACAGGCGTTACCGGTGCTGTAGCCGTGGCTCTGTACTGCAGTGACTGCTAGGAGGGTGTAATGGCTGACAGCAGTAATACAGACAAGTACAACAGGCGTTACCGGTGCTGTAGCCGTGGCTCTGTACTGCAGTGACTGCTAGGAGGGTGTAATGGCTGACAGCAGTAATACAGACAAGTACAACAGGCGTTACCGGTGCTGTAGCCGTGGCTCTGTACGGCAGTGACTGCTGGGAGGGTGTAATGGGTGACAGCAGTAATACAGACAAGTACAACAGGCGTTACCGGTGCTGTAGCCGTGGCTCTGTACTGCAGTGACTGCTAGGAGGGTGTAATGGCTGACAGCAGTAATACAGACAAGTACAACAGGCGTTACCGGTGCTGTAGCCGTGGCTCTGTACTGCAGTGACTGCTAGGAGGGTGTAATGGGTTACAGCAGTAATACAGACAAGTACAACAGGTGTTACCGGTGCTGTAGCCGTGGCTCTGTACTGCAGTGACTCCTAGGAGGGTGTAATGGGTGACAGCAGTAATACAGACAAGTACAGCAGGCGTTACCAGTGCTGTAGCCGTGGCTCTGTACGGCAGTGGCTGCTAGGAGGGTGTAATGGGTGACAGCAGTAATACAGACAAGTACAACAGGCGTTACCAGTGCTGTAGCCGTGGCTCTGTACGGCAGTGACTGCTAGGAGGGTGTAATGGCTGACAGCAGTAATACAGACAAGTACAGCAGGCGTTACCAGTGCTGTAGCCGTGGCTCTGTACTGCAGTGACTGCTAGGAGGGTGTAATGGCTGACAGCAGTAATACAGACAAGTACAACAGGCGTTACCGGTGCTGTAGCCGTGGCTCTGTACTGCAGTGACTGCTAGGAGGGTGTAATGGGTGACAGCAGTAATACAGACAAGTACAACAGATGTTACCGGTGCTGTAGCCGTGGCTCTGTACGGCAGTGACTGCTAGGAGGGTGTAATGGGTGACAGCAGTAATACAGACAAGTACAACAGGCGTTACCGGTGCTGTAGCCGTGGCTCTGTACGGCAGTGACTGCTAGGAGGGTGTAATGGGTGACAGCAGTAATACAGACAAGTACAGCAGGTGTTACCGGTGCTGTAGCCGTGGCTCTGTACGGCAGTGACTGCTAGGAGGGTGTAATGGGTGACAGCAGTAATACAGACAAGTACAACAGGCGTTACCGTTGCTGTAGCCGTGGCTCTGTACGGCAGTGACTGCTAGGAGGGTGTAATGGCTGACAGAAGTTATACAGACAAGTACAACAGGCGTTACCGGTGCTGTAGCCGTGGCTCCGTACTGCAGTGACTGCTAGGAGGGTGTAATGGGTGACAGCAGTAATACAGACAAGTACAACAGGTGTTACCGGTGCTGTAGCCGTGGCTCTGTACGGCAGTGACTGCTAGGAGGGTGTAATGGCTGACAGCAGTAATACAGACAAGTACAGCAGGCGTTACCCATGCTGTTGCCGTGGATCTGTACGGCAGTGACTGCTAGGAGGGTGTAATGGCTGACAGCAGTAATACAGACAAGTACAGCAGGCGTTACCGGTGCTGTATCCGTGGCTCTGTATGGCAGTGACTGCTGGGAGGGTGTAATGGGTGACAGCAGTAATACAGACAAGTACAACAGGCGTTACCGGTGCTGTTGCCGTGGATCTGTACGGCAGTGACTGCTAGGAGGGTGTAATGGCTGACAGCAGTAATACAGACAAGTACAACAGGCGTTACCGGTGCTGTAGCCGTGGCTCTGTACTGCAGTGACTGCTAGGAGGGTGTACTGGGTGACAGCAGTAATACAGACAAGTACAGCAGGCGTTACCAGTGCTGTAGCCGTGGCTCTGTACGGCAGTGACTGCTAGGAGGGTGTACTGGGTGACAGCAGTAATACAGACAAGTACAGCAGGCGTTACCGGTGCTGTAGCCGTGGCTATGTACGGCAGTGGCTGCTAGGAGGGTGTAATGGGCAACAGCAGTAATACAGACAAGTACAACAGGCGTTACCGGTGCTGTAGCCGTGGCTCTGTACGGCAGTGGCTGCTGGGAGGGTGTAATGGGTGACAGCAGTAATACAGACAAGTACAGCAGGCGTTACCGGTGCTGTGCCCGTGGCTCTGTACTGCAGTGACTGCTAGGAGGGTGTAATGGGTGACAGCAGTAATACAGACAAGTACAGCAGGCGTTACCGGTGCTGTGCCCGTGGCTCTGTACTGCAGTGACTGCTAGGAGGGTGTAATGGGTGACAGCAGTAATACAGACAATTACAACAGGCGTTACAGGTGCTGTAGCCGTGGCTCTGTACGGCAGTGACTGCTAGGAGGGTGTAATGGGTGACAGCAGTAATACAGACAATTACAACAGGCGTTACCGGTGCTGTAGCCGTGGCTCTGTACGGCAGTGACTGCTAGGAGGGTGTAATGGGTGACAGCAGTAATACAGACAAGTACAGCAGGCGTTACCGGTGCTGTAGCCGTGGCTCTGTACGGCAGTGACTGCTAGGAGGGTGTAATGGGTGACAGCAGTAATACAGACAATTACAACAGGCATTACCGGTGCTGTAGCCGTGGCTCTGTACGGCAGTGACTGCTAGGAGGGTGTAATGGGTGACAGCAGTAATACAGACAAGTACAGCAGGCGTTACCAGTGCTGTAGCCGTGGCTCTGTACGGCAGTGACTGCTAGGAGGGTGTAATGGCTGACAGCAGTAATACAGACAAGTACAGCAGGCGTTACCAGTGCTGTAGCCGTGGCTCTGTACTGCAGTGACTGCTAGGAGGGTGTAATGGCTGACAGCAGTAATACAGACAAGTACAACAGGTGTTACCGGTGCTGTAGCCGTGGCTCTGTACTGCAGTGACTGCTAGGAGGGTGTAATGGGTGACAGCAGTAATACAGACAAGTACAACAGGCGTTACCGGTGCTGTAGCCGTGGCTCTGTACTGCAGTGACTGCTAGGAGGGTGTAATGGGTGACAGCAGTAATACAGACAAGTACAACAGGCGTTACCGGTGCTGTAGCCGTGGCTCTGTACTGCAGTGACTGCTAGGAGGGTGTAATGGCTGACAGCAGTAATACAGACAAGTACAACAGGCGTTACCGGTGCTGTAGCCGTGGCTCTGTACTGCAGTGACTGCTAGGAGGGTGTAATGGGTGACAGCAGTAATACAGACAAGTACAGCAGGCGTTACCAGTGCTGTAGCCGTGGCTCTGTACGGCAGTGGCTGCTAGGAGGGTGTAATGGGTGACAGCAGTAATACAGACAAGTACAACAGGCGTTACCGGTGCTGTAGCCGTGGCTCTGTACGGCAGTGACTGCTAGGAGGGTGTAATGGGTGACAGCAGTAATACAGACAAGTACAACAGGTGTTACCGGTGCTGTAGCCGTGGCTCTGTACTGCAGTGACTGCTAGGAGGGTGTAATGGGTGACAGCAGTAATACAGACAAGTACAGCAGGCGTTACCAGTGCTGTAGCCGTGGCTCTGTACGGCAGTGACTGCTAGGAGGGTGTAATGGGTGACAGCAGTAATACAGACAAGTACAACAGGCATTACCGGTGCTGTAGCCGTGGCTCTGTACTGCAGTGACTGCTAGGAGGGTGTAATGGGTGACAGCAGTAATACAGACAAGTACAACAGGAGTTACCAGTGCTGTAGCCGTGGCTCTGTACGGCAGTGACTGCTAGGAGGGTGTAATGGGTGACAGCAGTAATACAGACAAGTACAACAGGCGTTACCGGTGCTGTAGCCGTGGCTCTGTACTGCAGTGACTGCTAGGAGGGTGTAATGGGTGACAGCAGTAATACAGACAAGTACAACAGGCGTTACCGGTGCTGTAGCCGTGGCTCTGTACTGCAGTGACTGCTAGGAGGGTGTAATGGGTGACAGCAGTAATACAGACAAGTACAACAGGCGTTACCGGTGCTGTAGCCGTGGCTCTGTACTGCAGTGACTGCTAGGAGGGTGTAATGGCTGACAGCAGTAATACAGACAAGTACAACAGGCGTTACCGGTGCTGTAGCCGTGGCTCTGTACTGCAGTGACTGCTAGGAGGGTGTAATGGCTGACAGCAGTAATACAGACAATTACAACAGGCGTTACAGGTGCTGTAGCCGTGGCTCTGTACTGCAGTGACTGCTAGGAGGGTGTAATGGGTGACAGCAGTAATACAGACAAGTACAACAGGTGTTACCGGTGCTGTAGCCGTGGCTCTGTACTGCAGTGACTGCTAGGAGGGTGTAATGGGTGACAGCAGTAATACAGACAAGTACAGCAGGCGTTACCGGTGCTGTAGCCGTGGCTCTGTACGGCAGTGGCTGCTAGGAGGGTGTAATGGGTGACAGCAGTAATACAGACAAGTACAACAGGCGTTACCAGTGCTGTAGCCGTGGCTCTGTACGGCAGTGACTGCTAGGAGGGTGTAATGGCTGACAGCAGTAATACAGACAAGTACAGCAGGCGTTACCAGTGCTGTAGCCGTGGCTCTGTACTGCAGTGACTGCTAGGAGGGTGTAATGGCTGACAGCAGTAATACAGACAAGTACAACAGGCGTTACCGGTGCTGTAGCCGTGGCTCTGTACTGCAGTGACTGCTAGGAGGGTGTAATCGGTGACAGCAGTAATACAGACAAGTACAACAGATGTTACCGGTGCTGTAGCCGTGGCTCTGTACGGCAGTGACTGCTAGGAGGGTGTAATGGGTGACAGCAGTAATACAGACAAGTACAACAGGCGTTACCAGTGCTGTAGCCGTGGCTCTGTACGGCAGTGACTGCTAGGAGGGTGTAATGGCTGACAGCAGTAATACAGACAAGTACAGCAGGCGTTACCAGTGCTGTAGCCGTGGCTCTGTACTGCAGTGACTGCTAGGAGGGTGTAATGGCTGACAGCAGTAATACAGACAAGTACAACAGGCGTTACCGGTGCTGTAGCCGTGGCTCTGTACTGCAGTGACTGCTAGGAGGGTGTAATGGGTGACAGCAGTAATACAGACAAGTACAACAGATGTTACCGGTGCTGTAGCCGTGGCTCTGTACGGCAGTGACTGCTAGGAGGGTGTAATGGGTGACAGCAGTAATACAGACAAGTACAACAGGCGTTACCGGTGCTGTAGCCGTGGCTCTGTACGGCAGTGACTGCTAGGAGGGTGTAATGGGTGACAGCAGTAATACAGACAAGTACAGCAGGTGTTACCGGTGCTGTAGCCGTGGCTCTGTACGGCAGTGACTGCTAGGAGGGTGTAATGGGTGACAGCAGTAATACAGACAAGTACAACAGGTGTTACCGTTGCTGTAGCCGTGGCTCTGTACGGCAGTGACTGCTAGGAGGGTGTAATGGCTGACAGCAGTTATACAGACAAGTACAACAGGCGTTACCGGTGCTGTAGCCGTGGCTCCGTACTGCAGTGACTGCTAGGAGGGTGTAATGGGTGACAGCAGTAATACAGACAAGTACAACAGGCGTTACCGGTGCTGTAGCCGTGGCTCTGTACGGCAGTGGCTGCTAGGAGGGTGTAATGGGTGACAGCAGTAATACAGACAAGTACAGCAGGCGTTACCAGTGCTGTAGCCGTGGCTCTGTACGGCAGTGGCTGCTAGGAGGGTGTAATGGGTGACAGCAATAATACAGACAAGTACAACAGGTGTTACCGGTGCTGTAGCCGTGGCTCTGTACGGCAGTGACTGCTAGGAGGGTGTAATGGCTGACAGCAGTAATACAGACAAGTACAACAGGCGTTACCCATGCTGTTGCCGTGGATCTGTACGGCAGTGACTGCTAGGAGGGTGTAATGGCTGACAGCAGTAATACAGACAAGTACAGCAGGCGTTACCGGTGCTGTATCCGTGGCTCTGTATGGCAGTGACTGCTGGGAGGGTGTAATGGGTGACAGCAGTAATACAGACAAGTACAACAGGCGTTACCGGTGCTGTTGCCGTGGATCTGTACGGCAGTGACTGCTAGGAGGGTATAATGGCTGACAGCAGTAATACAGACAAGTACAACAGGCGTTACCGGTGCTGTAGCCGTGGCTCTGTACTGCAGTGACTGCTAGGAGGGTGTACTGGGTGACAGCAGTAATACAGACAAGTACAGCAGGCGTTACCAGTGCTGTAGCCGTGGCTCTGTACGGCAGTGACTGCTAGGAGGGTGTACTGGGTGACAGCAGTAATACAGACAAGTACAGCAGGCGTTACCGGTGCTGTAGCCGTGGCTCTGTACGGCAGTGGCTGCTAGGAGGGTGTAATGGGTAACAGCAGTAATACAGACAAGTACAACAGGCGTTACCGGTGCTGTAGCCGTGGCTCTGTACGGCAGTGACTGCTAGAAGGGTGTAATGGGTGACAGCAGTAATACAGACAAGTACAACAGGCGTTACCGGTGCTGTAGCCGTGGCTCTGTACGGCAGTGGCTGCTGGGAGGGTGTAATGGGTGACAGCAGTAATACAGACAAGTACAGCAGGCGTTACCGGTGCTGTGCCCGTGGCTCTGTACTGCAGTGACTGCTAGGAGGGTGTAATGGGTGACAGCAGTAATACAGACAAGTACAGCAGGCGTTACCGGTGCTGTGCCCGTGGCTCTGTACTGCAGTGACTGCTAGGAGGGTGTAATGGGTGACAGCAGTAATACAGACAAGTACAGCAGGCGTTACCGGTGCTGTGCCCGTGGCTCTGTACTGCAGTGACTGCTAGGAGGGTGTAATGGGTGACAGCAGTAATACAGACAATTACAACAGGCGTTACAGGTGCTGTAGCCGTGGCTCTGTACGGCAGTGACTGCTAGGAGGGTGTAATGGGTGACAGCAGTAATACAGACAATTACAACAGGCGTTACCGGTGCTGTAGCCGTGGCTCTGTACGGCAGTGACTGCTAGGAGGGTGTAATGGGTGACAGCAGTAATACAGACAAGTACAGCAGGCGTTACCGGTGCTGTAGCCGTGGCTCTGTACGGCAGTGACTGCTAGGAGGGTGTAATGGGTGACAGCAGTAATACAGACAATTACAACAGGCGTTACCGGTGCTGTAGCCGTGGCTCTGTACGGCAGTGACTGCTAGGAGGGTGTAATGGGTGACAGCAGTAATACAGACAAGTACAACAGGCGTTACCGGTGCTGTAGCCGTGGCTCTGTACGGCAGTGACTGCTAGAAGGGTGTAATGGGTGACAGCAGTAATACAGACAAGTACAACAGGCGTTACCGGTGCTGTAGCCGTGGCTCTGTACGGCAGTGGCTGCTGGGAGGGTGTAATGGGTGACAGCAGTAATACAGACAAGTACAGCAGGCGTTACCGGTGCTGTGCCCGTGGCTCTGTACTGCAGTGACTGCTAGGAGGGTGTAATGGGTGACAGCAGTAATACAGACAAGTACAGCAGGCGTTACCGGTGCTGTGCCCGTGGCTCTGTACTGCAGTGACTGCTAGGAGGGTGTAATGGGTGACAGCAGTAATACAGACAAGTACAGCAGGCGTTACCGGTGCTGTGCCCGTGGCTCTGTACTGCAGTGACTGCTAGGAGGGTGTAATGGGTGACAGCAGTAATACAGACAATTACAACAGGCGTTACAGGTGCTGTAGCCGTGGCTCTGTACGGCAGTGACTGCTAGGAGGGTGTAATGGGTGACAGCAGTAATACAGACAATTACAACAGGCGTTACCGGTGCTGTAGCCGTGGCTCTGTACGGCAGTGACTGCTAGGAGGGTGTAATGGGTGACAGCAGTAATACAGACAAGTACAGCAGGCGTTACCGGTGCTGTAGCCGTGGCTCTGTACGGCAGTGACTGCTAGGAGGGTGTAATGGGTGACAGCAGTAATACAGACAATTACAACAGGCGTTACCGGTGCTGTAGCCGTGGCTCTGTACGGCAGTGACTGCTAGGAGGGTGTAATGGGTGACAGCAGTAATACAGACAATTACAACAGGCGTTACCGGTGCTGTAGCCGTGGCTCTGTACTGCAGTGACTGCTAGGAGGGTGTAATGGGTGACAGCAGTAATACAGACAATTACAACAGGCGTTACCGGTGCTGTAGCCGTGGCTCTGTACGGCAGTGACTGCTAGGAGGGTGTAATGGCTGACAGCAGTAATACAGACAAGTACAACAGGCGTTACCGGTGCTGTAGCCGTGGCTCCGTACTGCAGTGACTGCTAGGAGGGTGTAATGGGTGACAGCAGTAATACAGACAAGTACAGCAGGCGTTACCAGTGCTGTAGCCGTGGCTCTGTACGGCAGTGGCTGCTAGGAGGGTGTAATGGGTGACAGCAGTAATACAGACAAGTACAGCAGGCGTTACCAGTGCTGTAGCCGTGGCTCTGTACGGCAGTGGCTGCTAGGAGGGTGTAATGGGTGACAGCAGTAATACAGACAAGTACAACAGGTGTTACCGGTGCTGTAGCCGTGGCTCTGTACGGCAGTGACTGCTAGGAGGGTGTAATGGCTGACAGCAGTAATACAGACAAGTACAACAGGCGTTACCCATGCTGTTGCCCTGGCTCTGTACGGCAGTGACTGCTAGGAGGGTGTACTGGGTGACAGCAGTAATACAGACAAGTACAGCAGGCGTTACCAGTGCTGTAGCCGTGGCTCTGTACGGCAGTGGCTGCTAGGAGGGTGTAATGGGTGACAGCAGTAATACAGACAAGTACAACAGGCGTTACCGGTGCTGTAGCCGTGGCTCTGTACGGCAGTGGCTGCTGGGAGGGTGTAATGGGTGACAGCAGTAATACAGACAAGTACAACAGGTGTTACCAGTGCTGTAGCCGTGGCTCTGTACGGCAGTGACTGCTAGGAGGGTGTACTGGGTGACAGCAGTAATACAGACAAGTACAACAGGCGTTACCCGTGCTGTAGCCGTGGCTCTGTACGGCAGTGACTGCTAGAAGGGTGTAATGGGTGACAGCAGTAATACAGACAAGTACAACAGGCGTTACCGGTGCTGTAGCCGTGGCTCTGTACGGCAGTGGCTGCTGGGAGGGTGTAATGGGTGACAGCAGTAATACAGACAAGTACAGCAGGCGTTACCGGTGCTGTATCCGTGGCTCTGTACGGCAGTGACTGCTAGGAGGGTGTAATGGGTGACAGCAGTAATACAGACAAGTACAGCAGGCGTTACCGGTGCTGTATCCGTGGCTCTGTACGGCAGTGACTGCTAGGAGGGTGTAATGGGTGACAGCAGTAATACAGACAAGTACAGCAGGCGTTACCGGTGCTGTAGCCGTGGCTCTGTACGGCAGTGGCTGCTAGGAGGGTGTAATGGGTGACAGCAGTAATACAGACAAGTACAACAGGTGTTACCGGTGCTGTATCCGTGGCTCTGTACGGCAGTGACTGCTAGAAGGGTGTAATGGGTGACAGCAGTAATACAGACTAGTACAACAGGCGTTACCGGTGCTGTATCCGTGGCTCTGTACTGCAGTGACTGCTAGGAGGGTGTAATGGGTGACAGCAGTAATACAGACAAGTACAGCAGGTGTTACCGGTGCTGTATCCGTGGCTCTGTACGGCAGTGACTGCTAGAAGGGTGTAATGGGTGACAGCAGTAATACAGACAAGTACAACAGGCGTTACCGATGCTGTTGCCGTGGATCTGTACGGCAGTGACTGCTAGGAGGGTGTAATGGGTGACAGCAGTAATACAGACAAGTACAGCAGGCGTTACCGGTGCTGTATCCGTGGCTCTGTACGGCAGTGACTGCTAGGAGGGTGTTATGGGTGACAGCAGTAATACAGACAAGTACAACAGGCGTTACCGGTGCTGTAGCCGTGGCTCTGTACGGCAGTGACTGCTAGAAGGGTGTAATGGGTGACAGCAGTAATACAGACAAGTACAACAGGTGTTACCGGTGCTGTATCCGTGGCTCTGTACGGCAGTGACTGCTAGAAGGGTGTAATGGGTGACAGCAGTAATACAGACTAGTACAACAGGCGTTACCGGTGCTGTATCCGTGGCTCTGTACGGCAGTGGCTGCTAGGAGGGTGTAATGGGTGACAGCAGTAATACAGACAAGTACAACAGGTGTTACCGGTGCTGTATCCGTGGCTCTGTACGGCAGTGACTGCTAGAAGGGTGTAATGGGTGACAGCAGTAATACAGACTAGTACAACAGGCGTTACCGGTGCTGTATCCGTGGCTCTGTACTGCAGTGACTGCTAGGAGGGTGTAATGGGTGACAGCAGTAATACAGACAAGTACAGCAGGTGTTACCGGTGCTGTATCCGTGGCTCTGTACGGCAGTGACTGCTAGAAGGGTGTAATGGGTGACAGCAGTAATACAGACAAGTACAACAGGCGTTACCGATGCTGTTGCCGTGGATCTGTACGGCAGTGACTGCTAGGAGGGTGTAATGGGTGACAGCAGTAATACAGACAAGTACAGCAGGCGTTACCGGTGCTGTATCCGTGGCTCTGTACGGCAGTGACTGCTAGGAGGGTGTAATGGGTGACAGCAGTAATACAGCAATGGCCAACTTAGGGATCTATTTACTAAGAGTGGATGGAGATAAAGTACAAGGCAATCAGCTCCTAGCTGCCATGTCACAGGCTGTTTAAAAAAAAAGACAGGAGCTGATTGGCTGGTACTTTGTCTCCATGTTAAGCTTTGTAAATAGACCCCGCAGTCACCATCCACCATATCTGCGGCACTGATTGGGGGTGATAACTAACATTGGCCCTCATTCCGAGTTGATCGTTCGCAAGGCGAATTTAGCAGAGTTACACACGCTAAGCCGCCGCCTACTGGGAGTGAATCTTAGCTTCTTAAAATTGCGACCGATGTATTCGCAATATTGCGATTACTAACTACTTAGCAGTTTTAGAGTAGCTTCAGACTTACTCTGCCTGTGCGATCAGTTCAGTGCTTGTCGTTCCTGGTTGACGTCACAAACACACCCAGCGTTCGCCCAGGCACTCCCACCGTTTCTCCGGCCACTCCTGCGTTTTTTCCGGAAACGGTAGCGTTTTCAGCCACACGCCCCTGAAACGCCGTGTTTCCGCCCAGTAACACCCATTTCCTGTCAATCACATTACGTTCGCCGGAGCGATGAAAAAGCCGTGAGTAAAATTACTTTCTACATAGCAAAGTTACTTGGCGCAGTCGCAGTGCGAACATTGCGCATGCGTAC
The DNA here is from genome assembly GCF_028390025.1 of Pseudophryne corroboree. NCBI lineage: Eukaryota > Metazoa > Chordata > Amphibia > Anura > Myobatrachidae > Pseudophryne > Pseudophryne corroboree. Next base: position 176,553,901 of record NC_086455.1, on the reverse strand, counting down.
TAAGCGGATTTTCATTGCGATGCGATGAAAAATACCGAGCGAACAACTCGGAATGAGGGCCATTGTCCCAACAGGGCCGGTTCTGCTTCTTCCAGTGCCCCGGGCGGGCAAAGGGGGCGTGGCTTCGTACAGGGAGCGTGGTCATTTACGCCCCCTGTACAGTAGTGAAATGATGTGCGGTGCGCGATGACGTCATCGCGCACCGCACAGTAAAGGTCCTCTCCACGAAGGGAAACTAGACGCTCGCGTCTAGTTCCCTTCACAGCGGGGGACAGCGGCAGCGGCAGCGGGACAGAGGGACCAACGGGGGGCACAGCAGCAGCGGATCTTGCCATGGTGCGGCGCCCTCCAGATGGCGCTGGCGCCCTCCGGAAGGCGGCGCCCCGGGTAAAAGTCCTGCTTGCCCGTGGCAAGATCCGCTACTGTGTCCCAACATGATGTGAGGGGGAACCTGGAGGCAGCAGGAAGCCACAGACTGAGAGTTATATAGTGGGAGGAGCAGGGTCCCCAGCAGCACAGAGTATATCAGGAGATTAGTAATGTGTCAGTGAGGACAGGGCTGCATGTGACAGGGGCAGTGACATGATGTGAGGAGGGGAATGGAGGCAGCAGGAAGCCACAGACTGAGAGTTATATAGTGGGAGGAGCAGGATCCCAGCAGCACAGAGTATATCAGGAGATGAGTGATGTGTCAGTGAGGACAGGGCTGCATGTGACAGGGGCAGTGACATGATGTGAGGAGGGGAATGGAGGCAGCAGGAAGCCACAGATTGAGAGTAATATAGTGAGAGGCAATGGCACACGTAGGGGGGGGGGGGGGTTCCGAGTACCTGGAAACCCCTCCCCTGATGAGCTGAATTTTCTTTGTGTCTCCGTCTCAGCAAAAGCAGCAACCAAGGAGCTGCAGCAACAACAGAGAGCTATGGAGAATGTCTCTGGGACCGGGGGAGCTTCTGGCTGCACATGCTCAGCCACAGCAGCTTCCTCTGTCCTCACACTGCCGCCCCTCTGCTCCCAACCCCTGGTGGATTGCATGTAACCTTGTACTGTATGTGTAAGTTTAAAGTCTGTGTTTATTTGAATGTTTGTATATATGTACGTATGTGGGTTTGCATGTGTGCTTGTGTATGTACAGTATGTATGTATATATGAATGTGTGCTATACTGTGTATATAGATTGTGTGTGTGCATATATATATATATATACAGTACACATACATGCACGTATGCATACACACACACACCCAACCACCCTCAGAAACCCCCCTTGCTAAATCCTGCGTTTGCTTCTGCGAGGAAAGTGTTACATAGTGGGTAAGGGAAGCACAATACACGACGTCTGTGACATTAGAGTAAATTCAGCCTCCTCTATTACTGAAATATGTTTCTTGTCTGTAGCTATAACGTCTGGACCCTGAGCATTCAGTAGCCTGACTGTGTGTGAGCAGAATGAGGAGAAGTGCCAGGTGAAGTGCAGGGTCTCACAATGACTAATGAGGGGGAGGAATGCAAGTGATTAATTTCTAATCCAAATTTTTTTCAAACCTGCCAGAGATTATGGGAAATGCTTTGTAGAATTTTGGGAAATCGCGGCCAGCATGTCTGGTATGTGAGTTGCTGAAAGATGTGATCTTACAATAAAGTGTTTGTGTAAAGTATACAGTGTATTGTCAGGAGCCAGAGACCACAGTGGTCAGGCTGATTCCTCACCGCGGCCCGGACACAGCTGCTTCTGTATAGGGGAGGACGGTCTGTGGATTCCCAGCTGTTGTGTGGCTCATTTACCCCTACAGTGGGGCACACAGAGTATTGTTATGTACCATGATGACTCGGGGACTGTATTACGCTCATGAGGTCATTATGTTGCCCATGGTGGGGTGCTGAGAAGGACGTAGAAGGCACATGGCATGGGCTAGTGAGGGAGTTGCAGCCATGCCCCTTTCCGCGCTGTAATGCCATGTAAGAGGGCCCTTGGCATTCCTCTAGGGCAGGGGTGGCCGGACTTTTGGGACCTGGGATCTACTTTTTGTTTACTTACTTAGCGGTGATCTACCAGCGTCAAATAACACCAATAATAACGCTCATATTTAAAAATAGCATTCATAAATACGCCATCAAATAACAGCACCAATATTAATGCGCACAATTAAAAATAGTATTAAGAATGACAACTTCAAATAACCCCCCTCTGTGCAGACCCCCCTTGTGCAGATACCCCCTTCCACTCTCCTGCATAAAAGCCCCCTGTACAATACCCTCCTCCGTACAAATCCCCCCCTTTGCAGATCCCCCCCCTTGTGCAGATACGCCCCTTCCAGTCCCCTGCACAATAATCACCTCTGTGAAGATCGTCCCTCCCCTTGTGAAGAATCATCCATTGCATAACTTACCTGACAGTTGTCACGCTGCCTAGCTTCCGTCCTCCATCTCCCCGCAGTCACGCTCCCGCTTTCACGCTGCATGGCCTTCCACTGGCTGCTAGATCAAACTGGATCCAACTAGCGCCCAGGCCCCTCACATCGCGGGTGATGTAATTACGTCAGCCGCACACCCGCACACTGCGTCCTTGGGAACTGTGAGGAGAAGCAGCGGCGGCGGGCTCCTTACAGTTATTTTCTGTTAAGACTGTTGCGATCTACTGGCGGATGCTCCGCGAGCTCCCGGTAGACCATCTACCTTTTGGCCACCTCTGCTCTAGGGTTTGGATAGCAGCTGCGAGTGTATATATGGGTCTGCCATACACAGTCCTACAGTCCCCCTGCAATCCCCATCATGTCACATTTATTGAATTTGATCTTTTTTTTTTTACTTTTTATACCCACTACAGTAAATATTCACATAAAAAATACAATAAGAAATGTGAATTCATCTTGCTAATAAGAACAGATTGTAAGAATGACATCTTCCAATTTCTGGGACTGTCCCTGGGTATAGGGACTTCTCCTTGTGGTGTGCAAGGCTGCAATCTCAGTTACTATTCTTTGTATCTAAGCTGAACGTCAGCGACGTGGAACACAAGTTCAGTATTAAACTCTGATAAATGACACAAGCATTGGAAGTACCTGAATGCAGCCTTTACTCAGAGCCAAGCTCGACACAGGCCGGAAATTGGGCCCATGAAGGGAGAAGAAGATAAAGGTGATTTATTTGCCTCTGATTATTTTTTTATTGAACTTACAATGGGAAACATATGATTACAATATGTATGAAACCTTCACAGACATTTTCCACTTAGATTAAAAAAAGTTTTAATTTCAATCTGCAACTCCGCATTTCAGCACTAGGTGGCGCTGTGGCATTTGCATTTCTTTGAATCATTACACACATAAATTACAGAAAATGTGAATTATTTTTACATTTCTGATCCGTTTTTGAATAACATTTGAAAAATAAAAACAAAGTAAATTTTTTTGTTATTCTAGTTTCCAGTGTTTATTCTACGATACTAGTGGTTTGTCTTTTGTAAATTAGAGAGGTCCTCCTAGTGTGTACAATACAAATTATACATGGAATTATTCCTCATGTAATGTCAATTATTGTCATATAGTAATCAGTGAATATAAATATTAATGTATTGGAATATTAGCTTTTTTGGATCATATAAAATACATTGTTCTTTTATAACATTGTCATCTTGTATAATGACCGGCAGTAGAAGCAGGACTAATCCACAGCTCACTTCCATGTAACAGAGCGGCCCTACTGGTCTAGTGTAGTCCAAGGCCGGGGTCTGGGCACACATCAGTGCCCTCCGGTCTGTCTCCCGGAACCGGAGGATAGACTGCATAAAACGTGGGACCCGTAAGCGGGAGCCCATGGTAGCTTGTTTTATGGGGGCCCAAACAAATCAGGCACTTGTTGCTGCAGTGCTTGGGTCTGTTCAGCTTTGCATGTCCTTCATTATAGCCAACATAAGGATGGGTGAGAGGACCCGAGGACAACTCCATCTTGCACCACTTTCCTTTTCATAATGGGCTGCATTTGTTTTTGTTTTTTTGTGTGGGGGGGGGCATTGGTGATGGTGTTATTTGCACAGAAAAACATTTTTACTGGTTACTGCTAATACGTTACTCATTTGAAACACATATCTACAGAGATGTGACTGCCGGGTGTTTGTGCCGCTGCTCTGCTGCTTAGTTTAGCCAGCCAGCCTTTGGGTCAGAATCTCCCACATGTCTTGGTCGATGGTAGAGGTCATCTCACGCAGCTCCAGGAGCACCTGTTGTTGAAACTGCTCCGTCCTCTGGCATTGATCTAGTATGGCTAGGAGGAACTCCTGGTTGATGGGGGGGGGGGGCTCAGCAGGCTGCTCCCCAGAGTGTGGACCAGACCCCCCCCATCCCCAGGCTGCCTGAGCTGATCATCCTCCTCTGAAATGTAAACAAACAAAAATAAAAATTGGCATTTGGCATTTTGTATGTCTTAAAATTTGACTTTAATTTAATTAATTTCCTCGGTCAGTATGTGGGAGATCAATGGCAGACATGTCCGTGTCCATATCAGACACGCCTGCCATCTCCTCTTCGACAACACACCCCAACGCCATCTCCTCCAATGTGGTGTATTCCAAAGTCTGATGGATTTGCCCACCATCTGTCCTCCTCGCATGTCGCCAGCGGGCAGCCATCTTCCCCTTCAGCCGGCACTGGAAGTCCGCCCATCTAAAATAAATTACAATATAGAGGAAACATATTACTAAGGTATTCAAACCATGTGAAAATACCATATTTCTACACTCATGAAAAGTTACTGGTAAATTCTCTAATAGTTGTTACTAAACTATTTTTTTATTTAAAAATAAAACCATACACCACCGTTACATATAACACGTGAGTGCCGTGTGACTCGGTAGCGCCAAGTGTCTATATTCTGTGTCTATATTGTATGTGACTGTATCTGCATACAAAATGCTATGCTACAGTGTTTTCATGGAAAACTGTAACGTGTCATTTTGGATGCAGATACAGCGCAATCACATACAGAATATAGGCATGCCACATATCAGTTTAATTAGCAGAAGCTGCTCGTGCATCCTATTATATTACTTTCCATCTAAGACGCATTTTTGCAAAAAAAAAGATGCTCTGCGCTACCGAGTCTCACCATGGCATGGTGCGACTTCAAGGGCTGTTCAGCGTGACTGCAGCAAGGATGTAAGAGGTGCTCTGAGGCTGGCATCCGTGTCGGTGAGGGACAGCAGTTTGAGCTTGATACTGAGTGGTATACAGAGCCAGTGGAGTGACTGGCACAGGGGCAGTAGAGGTAGACTGATGAGACAGGAACATGAGGTGGGCAGCAGAGTTGAGGAGATGGGTGAAGTTCTGTAGAAGGTGTTGAGAAACCTTCCACTGGCCCTGGATAAACTGTATTGTTGTCAAGGATGTTATTTCAGCAAACAAGATGGCTGCTGTTAGTGCACATTAGGCCAAGTACATCTTAGGCAGCCGCAGGGCAGGAATGACTGGTAGCTACTATGGAATTCAATACACCAGCGCGGTATTGTAATGTAATGTACTCGCTTTGTGTGGGCCAATGTGAATGACATTGTTCTGCCATCCATAACTGCTAGTTGTACATCACTTGAAGATGTCCTGTACCATAGACAGCATGTTTCCCGTAAGTGGTATTTTATGTAGAAAACATGTTTTCATCCTGTGACATTTCAATATTTCTGCATTTTTGCACATTGGCCTCCAACCATTGGAATGTCCCACACAGCACATATCTCACTACGGCCAACAGACTTGGACACCACTGCAGCCAAACGCTGCCTTTGAGGCTCCTACCACAAGTAACCGTATTGCTGTACAGAAACACAACACAAATGCTCTGTCTCTAGGATGTTAGGAATAAAGGTATCTTCTGCTAGGAAATTCCTTTCACGCTGTCTGAAATAAACCTGAAACAGCCAAAACTGATTTCATATGTCTTCTTTTAGAAATTAGAGGTGTGCGCCAACCCCAATGTTTTGGTTTTGGATCTGTATTTGAAAAAAAAAAAAAATTTTTTTAAAAACAGCTAAAATAAGGTAGTTTTTGTTCCTACAATATTATTAAACCCAATAACATTAATTTCCCACAATTCTGACCATCTCACTGCTCACAATATTGTTCAACAACATACTGTAGGCCAAAGGCCGGTTGGCTAAACTAAGAAGCAGAAGCAGTGGCACAAACCCACGGCAGTTATTTCTGTTTAAAAATGTTCTGCAAATTAGTAATTTATTAGCAATAACCAATCAGACCAACTCACAAGTACTATCAATATCAAACAATACAACACAGAAATGTATTAAGAATTGTGTGCGGCATATCAGTGGCAGAGCTTGTGAATGGTGGGCCCAGGTGCAAAACTATGATTTGAGCCCCCTCCTTCAAGTTCACAATATGCCATAAAACAGTGGGTGTCAGGGAGAGATACAGGGTGAGGGGGAGAGGCAAAGGACAACAGGGAGATGGAGAGTTGGTGAAAGGGAGATGCAATGGGTGACTGGAAAAGGGTGAGAGGGAGAAGCAGTAGGTGCAGGGAGAGGCACTGGAGGATGGAGACGGTGACTGGGAGAAGTTGAAGATGAGATGCAGAGGGTGTGAGAGGTCTCTGTAGGAGGGAGTAAAGAGTGTAAATGGGGTTAAAAGGGTTCACTTGGACATGAAGGGAAAGTATCAGTGGGGGAGATAGGCAGAAAAAACAAGTGGCTTTAACATAAGAGCTGAGGGAAGACAATGCTACTGTAGTGGAAGAATTTACTAAAGAGATAGAAGAGGAATTATGCTAGAGAAGAGGAGAGAGAGAGGGAGAGAGAGAGGGAGAAAGAGGAGTGAAGAGGAAGTAAGAGAGGTGCAGTGTAACAGAGAGTGAGAGAGACAGGAGATGGAGGGAGAGAGAGGAGAGGAAACAAAGAGAGAGGGGGCAGAGAGAGAGATGGGAGATGGAGATAGAGGGGGTGAGTCAGAGACAGGGGGTGAGTTAGAGAGAGAGGGGGAGTCAGAGAAAGAGGGGGAGACAGAGAGAGAGGGAGGAGACAGAAAGAGGGGGAGATGGAGGAAAGGAGAGAGGGGTGAAGAGGAAGGAAGAGAGTTGCAGGGGAACAGAGAGAGAGAGAGACAGAGGGAGGAAGAGAGAGAGAGGGCAAGACAGAGAGAGGGTCAGAGCTGGAAAGAGACAGACAGGGAGGGTGCGACAGAGAGAGAGGGATAGAAGAGAAATTATATTAGTGAATAGGAGAGAGTGAGGGGTAGGGAGAAAGGGAGAGAAGGGTGAAGATGAAGGAAGAGAAGAGCAGGGGAACAGAGAGAGAGCGAGACATGAGATGGAGAGAGAGGTGAGGTAAGGGAGAGAGAGGGAGACAGAGAGTGAGGGCAGAGATGGAGAGAGAGACAGAGGGGGAGGCAGAGAAAGAGGGGCAGAGGCGGAGAGAGATAGAGAGGGGGGAGGAGATGGAGAGAGAGAGGGTGGGCGGAGTGATAGTGGGTGGAGTGAGAGATAGAGGGGGCAGTGGGAGAGAGTGTGTACAAGAGAGAGAGAGAGGGCAGAGGGAGGGGGGGGGGCAAGAGAGAGTAGGAGTACCTCAAACCTTATTTGAGCTTTATTTCTGTGTAAGGAGATCCTTATGTCTGTCCCATGTATGCTTACATTGCTCTACTGTCTTATCCTTTACCACCTCTGATGGGTGGCTATTCCACTTGTCCACTACTAGAACTTTGTCAGCCATATAGTAACATTTTGAAGGGACCCCTACAAAACACCTCCACACCGAGCATCTGGATATAGAGAGGGGGTCCCCAACAAGTCACACAGCGCAGTTTTCCCCATTCTTCTGAAAAGCTTTACTAACTTACCTCACAGCTTCTGTTTCCTCCGATTCTAGCTCCTCAGTGGCAGCATTGTAAATGTCACGTGACCTAATTGTTTATGTGTTGTTAACTGGTTAATTGCTACATGCTGTCACGCTGTGTGTGATTGTGCATGACTTACCTGTCTTTATTACATCACATGTCTGAGTGAACCTGAGTACCAGACAGATTGTCTAGACTACAAGTGCAGGATTTGTTTACATGCCTCTGTATAATGATCTGCATGTGCACAAGTCTGTCACTATCTTATTGGAGCACCGCAGTCCTGTACGGCTGTACAGTGTTTAGCCCAAACAAGATTGATATTTTATTGTATTCACTGCTGTTTACCTTCTATCATATGTATCCTATTATATTCAATAAAGGTTACTCCAGTTTGGAATCAGCATGCGGACTAAACTTCTTGTTCTACACACTTAATGACTTGTAGACAATACATCTGCTATTACTAATGACAGCAAAGCCTCCCTGGAATCTGCTCCCCTCTATGGGCATTTGTTTCATCAACTCATTAAAAAAGGTTCTGGTTCCAGGGATGGAACCAGCCACCAGAAAGCAGAGCAGACCAATCACCGGGCCATCTACTAGTAGGTACAAACAGGCCCTGAACAGAAAAAAATATATATAAAATATAAACCTTAAGCAGCTGTGATGTTACTGGGGAGCAGCTTGCCTTTCCCTCCTTAGATAGTGGAAGTGGCAGTCACAGAGGTACCCTGGGGCCTGGGCTCTGCCCTCTTCCTCTTCTGGTAGAGGGTGGGGCTCTGAGCCAGTGGGAACCACCAGGGATCACCCATTGTCCTCTCCATGTAAATACAATCCTGCATTCTAGGCATGTGATACTAGGCAGCTGGGGTTCAGGAAAAAGTGTTCACGCTGGGCACCAAAGCAACTCTTGTCCTTTCCCCCTCCACCTGCCCCATGGATCCCCTTCCCTCCCGTGTTCTCCGCTCCCTCTCCCCCACTGCCTGCTACCACCTTGTTCACCTCTTTAACCTGTCCCTCTCTACCAGCATCTTCCCCTCACCATTCAAACATGCTCTGGTCTCACCTATTCTCAAGAAACCTAACTTCGACCCCTCATCACCCACTAACTACCGCCCCATCTCTCTTCTCCCTTTCGACTCCAAATTCCTTGAACAACTTGTCTACAGCTGTCTCACAAGCTACTTCTCTGACAACTCCATCCTCGATCCACTACAATCTGGCTTTTGACCACTCCACTCCACTGAGACTGCTCTGGTGAAAGTCACCAATGACCTGCTTTCAGCTAAATCCAATGGCCACTTCTATCTGCTCATCCTTCTGGACCTCTCTGCTGCCTTTGACACCGTGGATTATCCTCTCCTCCTCAGCACACTCCAAAGCACTGTCCTTGACTGGTTTTCTTCTTACCTCACTAACCGCTCCTTCTCTGTGTCTGCCTCCAACACCACCTCACACCCTTCCATCCTTCCTGTTGCTGTACCTCAGGTTTCTGTCCTTGGCCCCCTTCTGTTCTCCCTGTATACCTCTTCCCTGGGTGCACTCAATAACTTCTTTGGCCTTCAAGACTACCTCTATGCTGATGACACACAACTCTACCTCTCCTCTCCTGATCTGTCCCCCTCTGTCCTCTCTCTGGTTTCCAGCTGCCTCTCCGCAATCTCAGCATGGACAAAACTGAACTCATCATCTTTCCCCCATCCAGAGCAACACCCCCGACCAATATCTCTATCATTGTTGACAACACTATCATCTCCCCCGTTCCCCAACTCCACTGCTTGGGCATCACTCTTGACTCCTCCCTCTCCTTTGCACCCCACACCCGAGCTCTGGCACAATCCATTGCTCGTATTAGGCCATTTCTCTCCCAGAGTGCAACTAAACTTATCATCCACTCACTGGTCATCTCACGACTCGACTACTGCAATGTTCTCACTGGCCTCGCTTGCTCCCACATCGCTCCCCTCCAATCTGTCCTGAACTCCGCAGCTAGGCTTATCTTCCTCTCCCGCCGCTCCACATCTGCCACTCCCATTCCCCAATACCTGCACTGGCTCCCATTCCCCTACAGAATCCTCTTCACACTCCTCACCCTCACATACAAGGCCATCTCTAATTCCACTGCTCCCTACATCTCCAACCTCCTCTCCCTTCATACTCCCTCCCGCCCCCTACGGGGTCAGCCAATGACCGTCACCTCTCCACCGCCCTGGTCACTGCTTCCCATGCTCGAGTTCAAGACTATGCCCTTCAGTGGAACGCGCTCCCCCGCTCCATTAGACTCTCCCCGACCTCGCAAAGCTTCAAACGGGCACTAAAAACCCACCTATTCATCAAAGCTTACCCTCCAATGCATAACCTAGTCCTGAGGTCGCTCCTCCATTCCCTGCCTCATGCCTTGACCATCTCTGCTTTCCTTACATCCTGCCATCGGGCTTCCTCCCGCTTGCTGCACCTCATGTCGTCTGTCTGTCGCCCCTTCCCACTAGATTGTTAGCTCCTCAGAGCAGGGCCCTCTTTCCTCTTGTTATCTAAGCCATCTTCTCCACACATTTCACTCGCAGCTCTCTCCTACTCAGTGACCATCTGTACCGCTTTCTCTCTGGCTGGTAAAGGCTCCTCTCTATCTATGGCCGCCAGCTCCTAGTAGTACGATGATCACTCCCTCACTACTTACATATCAGCTGTATTATGTATGAGAATTGTGCTGCTCTGTTACCTGTACTCTATTTCTGTTATTTATTTACTGTAATGCTACGTTCTGTCTCCCTGTACTGTCCTTTGTACGGCGCTGCAAAACACTTGTGGCGCCCTATAAATAAAATGTAATAATAATAAGAACTCCCAGAAGTTCACAGAACCAATAGGATGGGATTGTCTCTCGTGCACTTGATACAGTGACATGAAAGGGAGTGCAGTTCCTGTAGCATATTGTTACAGGCAATGAAATGACGGTGCGTCCATGCGCTACCATTGGGAGGTACTGGACTATCCACTCTAAAGCACCTACCTGGCATAGAATGATTTCCATCTATCTGGACCATTGAAGTGTTTTGCAATGACTGCTAAATTCTAAGATTACATTTTACAAAGCATTTTACATAAAAGATGTGTCACCACTCGTAATGTGATTCTCCACAGCTAGATAACAATCTGTCTCCTCCAGGCTCTCTCTAGAGAGACGGCTTGTAGCGAGTCACATAAGGTTTGCTCGCTTCGCTGCTTTCTGCTCTCTAGTTTATATGTAGAATTTACTCAGCACATTTCTTTCTTTTTCCCTGCTGTAATATTAGTAAAAGTTTATCTACACTTCTGTGGTTACTTAGGTTAAAATAATGAGCCCCAGCGCTCGCTGCTGTCCGTCTTCCTGAGTCTGATGTAAAGAGCTGTGGGAATTCCAGGTTACGTGCACATTGCTTTATACAGTTCCAGGAAACTTTCCAAGAAGTTGCATTTTATGATCCGATCAGCGTAAGCTCCCTGTTGCGATGCAAGATTTGGGTCAGCGGGTCACTTACACGTTTTCCAAACCTGCTTCCCTTACATATATATTCAGTATATCTGAATACAAACACACTATTGTATTGTTTTCTATTCACTCTGTATCCAGCCAGTCCAGGTGTATTGGAAAATATCACTTTTAGCTTCATTAATTACTGCCAATGGACTATGCCCTCCTATGTAACCCCGTCATCTATTTACAGTTACATGAAAGTTGGGACTGAGGAATGACACAATATTCTACAGTAGGTCTGTTATAGGGCAATTAGCCAAGTCTTTCACCAGGGTTCAGCTGGGGAGAACCCCCAATGGGCCAACAATTTCCTTTCAAGTCCCCCCACGGTATGTAACCGTAACGCAGCAGGAACACAGTCATTTATCATTTACACTTTTATTATATTGAAATTCCTTTATTCCACAATAGATTACCTAGGAGGAAATGTCATAAATCCTCAACGTATCTCTATATAGTGGAGAACAATCCTAATACAGATTTATGTTCTTTTACAGGTTTAACCCACAGATTAGTTCATATTACTCCTTATTATTACATTGGAAAGAGAGAGCGCGGTTGTATTGCCAGGCGCACACAGAAGAACATTCTTACAAACATCACTTCTAATAAATTATTTTGAACCCTTTTCTCCCATTGTTGCTGGGTAAGTGGCAGTGACATATATATAGGACATAGACTGGCATTTATTGGGGATGTTGTTATATTGCCGCCAGTCGGAATCCTGGCAGTCAGGATACCGACGCAGGAATCCCGACCACTGACATTGCCGCCAGCCACATTCCCGGCTTACAAGGGCTATTCCCACTTGTGGGTGTCCACGATACCCACAGAGCAGGATTAGCACCTGTGGCGAGCGCAGTAAGCCACCAAGACCGCAGTGTGGCGAGGGCAGCGGGCCCGCAAGGGGCTTCATTGCACTCGCCCCCCTGCCGGCATTCTAGAGGCCGGGATTCCGCTGCCTCCTGCATGCTTGTGTGACCTGCTGCTGCCTCCTGCATGCTTGTGTGACCTGCTGCTGCCTCCTGCATGCTTGTGACCTGCAGCTGCCTCCTGCATGCTTGTGTGACCTGCTGCTGCCTCCTGCATGCTTGTGTGACCTGCTGCTGCCTCCTGCATGCTTGTGTGACCTGCCGCTGCCTCCTGTATACTTGTGTGACCTGCTGCTGCCTCCTGCATGCTTGTGTGACCTGCTGCTGTCTCCTGCATGCTTGTGTCACCTGCTGCTGCCTCCTACATGCTTGTGTCATCTGCTGCTGCCTCCTGCATGCTTGTGTGACCTGCTGCTGCCTCCTGCATGCTTGTGTGACCTGCTGCTGCCTCCTGCATGCTTGTGTGAGCTGCCGCTGCCTCCTGCATGCTTGTGTGACCTGCTGCTGTCTCCTGCATGCTTGTGTGACCTGCTGCTGCCTCCTACATGCTTGTGTCACCTGCTGCTGCCTCCTACATGCTTGTGTCATCTGCTGCTGCCTCCTGCATGCTTGTGAGACCTGCTGCTGCCTCCTGCATGCTTGTGTGACCTGCTGCTGCTTCCTGCATGCTTGTGTGACATGCTGCTGCCTCCTGCATGCTTGTGTGACCTGCTGCTGCCTTCTGCATGCTTGTGTGACCTGCTGCTGCCTCCTGCATGCTTGTGTGACCTGCTGCTGCCTCCTGCATGCTTGTGTGACCTGCCGCTGCCTCCTGCATGACCTGCTGCTGCATCCTGCATGCTTGTGTGACCTGCTGCTGCCTCCTGAATGCTTGTGTGACCTGCTGCTGCATCCTGCATGCTTGTGTGACCTGCTGCATGCTTGTGTGACCTTCTGCTGCCTCCTGCATGCTTGTGTGACCTGCTGCTGCCTCCTGCATGCTTGTGTGACCTGCTGCTTACTCCTGCATGCTTGCGTGACCTGCCGCTGCCTCCTGCATGCTTGTGTGACCTGCCGCTGCCTCCTGCATGCTTGTGTGACCTGCCGCTGCCTCCTGCATGCTTGTGTGACCTGCCGCTGCCTCCTGCATGCTTGTGTGACCTGCTGCTGCCTCCTGCATGATTATGTGACTGGGTGCTACTTCCTGCATGCTTGTGTGATCTGCTGCTGCCTCCTGCATGCATGTGTGATCTGCTGCCTCCTGCATGCTTGTGTGACCTGCTGCTGCCTCCTGCATGATTATGTGACTGGGTGCTACTTCCTGCATGCTTGTGTGACTTGCTGCTGCCTCCTGCATGATTATGTGACTGGGTGCTACTTCCTGCATGCTTGTGTGATCCGCTGCTGCCTCCTGCATGCTTGTGTTACCTGCTGCCTCCTACATGCTTGTGTGACCTGTTGCTGCCTCCTGCATACTTGTGTGACCTGCTGCTGCCTCCTGCATGCTTGTGTTACATGCTGCTGCCTCCTGCATGCTTGTGTGACCTGCTGCTGCCTCCTGCATGATTATGTGACTGGGTGCTGCCTCCTGCATGCTTGTGTGATCCGCTGCTGCCTCCTGCATGCTTGTGTTACCTGCTGCTACTGCCTCCTGCATGCTTGTGTGACCTGCTTTCTCCTGCATGCTTGTGTGACCTCCTGCCTCTGCATGCTTGTGTGACCTGCTGCTGCCTCCTGCATGCTTGTGTGACCTGCCGCTGCCTCCTGCATGATTATGTGACTGGGTGCTACTTCCTGCATGCTTGTGTGACCTGCTGCTGCCTCCTGCATGCTTGTGTGACCTGCTTTCTCCTGCATGCTTGTGTGACCTGCTGCCTCTGCCTGCTTGTGTGACCTGCTGCTGCCTCCTGCATGCTTGTGTGACCTCCTGCCTCTGCATGCTTGTGTGACCTGCTGCTGCCTCCTGCATGCTTGTGTGACCTGCCGCTGCCTCCTGCATGATTATGTGACTGGGTGCTACTTCCTGCATGCTTGTGTGACCTGCTGCTGCCTCCTGCATGCTTGTGTGACCTGCTTTCTCCTGCATGCTTGTGTGACCTGCTGCCTCTGCATGCTTGTGTGACCTGCTGCTGCCTCCTGCATGCTTGTGTGACCTGCCGCTGCCTCCTGCATGATTATGTGACTGGGTGCTACTTCCTGCATGCTTGTGTGACCTGCTGCTGCTTCCTGCATGCTTGCGTGACCTGCTGCTGCTTCCTGCATACTTGTGTGACCTGCTGCTGCTTCCTGCATGCTTGTGTGACCTGCTGCTGCCTCTTGCATGATTATGTGACCTGCTGCTGTCTCCTGCATGCTTGTGTGACCTGCTGCTGCCTCCTGCATGATTGTGACCTGCTGCTGCCTCCTGCATGCTTGTGTGACCTGCTGCTGAATCTGAGGAGGCAGTTTTGTATCACTTGCGTGAATCTTGAGCACCTTAGTCCTCCTGATGTTTGCGCTGCTGGATCCAGTGAAGCTGCATCTGAGGAAACAGCCACTGGCCTGGCCAATCCTATAAAAGGGAAATATTCCTCCATTTTCAAACCCCAAACTATCTGCTTCTCAGCTCATTCACAGTCTTCCTGGCGACCTTCTACCTCTGCTCCTGTGACTGCCAGCATAGCTGTAACCCTTCACTGGCAGCTCCTGATTGAAGTAAAGCAGTGGGGTTACAGATATTAATCTTATGTATAAATGCCGAAGGCTGTACATTAGCAGGGTCAAAATATGAACAAATCGCATGCAAAGGAGTGAAACAGAAGATAAAGATGTCCTGGTCCACATGAGCTTACAATCCACATGAGCTTACAATCTGGATAGATAAGGCAGCGGGATAACAGATGTAGTGGTGGGGAAAGCGTGTGCTACAACAATGGTGCACAGAGCCACATTGTCTGATAGAAACTCTCCAACGTTTTACACATAAAAACCGGGTCTGCATCTGCCACACTGTCTCCTGCTACGTCTGTCTCACTGATGCTGCATCTTCCACACTGTCACCTGCTGCGTCTGTCCCACTGATGCTACATCTGCCACACTGTCTCCTGCTATATCTGTCTCACTGCTGCTGCGTCTGCCACACTGTCTCCTGCGTCTATCTCACTGATGCTGCATCTGCCACACTATCTCCTGCTACGTCTGTCTCACTGATGCTGCATCTGCTACACTGTCACCTGCTGCGTCTCTCTCACTGATGCTGCGTCTTCCACACTGTCTCCTGCTGCATCTATTCACTGATGTTGCATCTGACACACTGTCTCCTGCTGTGTCTGTATCACTGATGCTGCGTCTGCCACACTGTCTCCTGCTGCATCTGTCCCACTGATGCTGTAACTGCCATACTGTCTCTTGTTGCATCTGTCCCACTGATTCTGCATCTGCCACACTTTTTCCTGCTGTGTCTGTCTCACTGATGCTGCATCTGCCACACTGTCTCCTGCTGCGTCTGTCTCACTGATGCTGCATCTGCCACACTGTCTCCTGCTGCGTCTGTCTCACTGATGCTGCATCTGCCACACTGTCTCCTGCTGCGTCTGTCTCACTGATGCTGCATCTGCCACACTGTCTCTTGTTGCATCTGTCCCACTGATTCTGCATCTGCCACACTTTTTCCTGCTGTGTCTGTCTCACTGATGCTGCATCTGCCACACTGTCTCCTGCTGCGTCTGTCTCACTGATGCATCTGCCACACTGTCTCCTGCTGTGTCTGTCTCACTGATGCTGCATCTGCCACACTGTCTCCTACTGCGTCTGTCTCACTGATGCTGTAACTGCCACACTGTCTCCTGCTGCATCTGTCCCACTGATTCTGCATCTGCCACACTTTTTCCTGCTGTGTCTGTCTCACTGATGCTGCATCTGCCACACTGTCTCCTGCTGCGTCTGTCTCACTGATGCTGCATCTGCCACACTGTCTCCTGCTGCGTCTGTCTCACTGATGCTGCATCTGCCACACTGTCTCCTGCTGCGTCTGTCCCACAGATGCTGCTTCGGCCACACTGTCTCTTGCTGCGCCTGTCTCACTGATGCCGCATCTCCCACACTGTCTCCTGCTGCGTCTGTCTCACTGATGCTGCATCTGCCACACTGTCTCCTGCTGCATCTGTCTCACTGATGCTGCATCTGCCACACTGTCTCATGCTGCGCCTGTCTCACTGATGCTGCATCTGCCACACTGTCTCCTGCTGCGTCTGTCTCACTGATGCTGCATCTACCACACTGTCTCCTGCTGCGTCTGTCTCACTGATGCTGCATCTGCCACACTGTCTCCTGCTGCGTCTGTCTCACTGATGCTGCATCTACCACACTGTCTCCTGCTGCGTCTGTCTCACTGATGCTGCATCTGCCACACTGTCTCCTGCTGCGTCTGTCTCACTGATGCTACATTTGCCACACTGTCTCCTGCTGCGTCTGTCTCACTGATGCTGCATCTGCCACAATGTCTCCTGCGTCTATCTCACTGATGCTGCATCTACCACACTGTCTCCTGCTGCTTCTGTCTCACTGATGCTGCATCTGCCACACTGTCTCCTGCTGCATCTGTCTCACTGATGCTGCATCTGCTACTGTCACCTGCTGCGTCTGTCTCACTGCTGCTGCGTCTTCCACACTGTCTCCTGCTGCATCTGTCCCACTGATGCTGTAACTACCACACTCTTTCCTGCTGCATCTGTCCCACTGATGCTACATCTTCCACACTGTCTCCTGCTATATCTGTCTCACTGCTGCTGCGCCTGCCACACTGTCTCCTGCGTCTATCTCACTGATGCTGCATCTGCCACACTATCTCCTGCTACGTCTGTCTCACTGATGCTGCATCTGCTACACTGTCTCCTGCTGCGCCTCTCTCACTGATGCTGCGTCTTCCACACTGTCTCCTGCTGCGTCTGTCTCACTGATGCTGCGTCTGCCACACTGTCAACTGCTGCGTCTGTCTCACTGATGCTGCATCTGCCACACTGTCTCCTGCTGCGTCTGTCTCACTGATGCCGCATCTCCCACACTGTCTCCTGCTGCGTCTGTCTCACTGATGCTGCATCTGCCACACTGTCTCCTGCTGCGTCTGTCTCAATGATGCTGCATCTGCCACACTGTCTCCTGCTGCGTCTGTCTCACTGATGCTGCATCGGCCACACTGTCTCCTGCTGCGTCTGTCTCACTGATGCTGCATCTGCCACACTGTCAACTGCTGCGTCTGTCTCACTGATGCTGCATCTGCCACACTGTCTCCTGCTGCATCTGTCTCACTGATGCTGCATCTGCCACACTGTCTCCTGCTGCATCTGTCTCACTGATGCCGCATCTCCCACACTGTCTCCTGCTGCGTCTGTCTCACTGATGCTGCATCTGCCACACTGTCTCCTGCTGCGTCTGTCTCACTGATGCCGCATCTCCCACACTGTCTCCTGCTGCGTCTGTCTCACTGATGCTGCATCTGCCACACTGTCTCTTGCTGCGCCTGTCTCACTGATGCCGCATCTCCCACACTGTCTCCTGCTGCGTCTGTCTCACTGATGCTGCATCTGCCACACTGTCTCCTGCTGCGTCTGTCTCACTGATGCTGCATCTGCCACACTGTCTCATGCTGCGCCTGTCTCACTGATGCTGCATCTGCCACACTGTCTCCTGCTGCGTCTGTCTCACTGATGCTGCATCTACCACACTGTCTCCTGCTGCGTCTGTCTCACTGATGCTGCATCTGCCACACTGTCTCCTGCTGCGTATGTCTCACTGATGCTGCATCTACCACACTGTCTCCTGCTGCGTCTGTCTCACTGATGCTGCATCTGCCACCTGCTGCGTCTGTCTCACTGATGCTGCATCTGCCACACTGTCTCCTGCTGCGTCTGTCTCACTGATGCTGCATCTGCCACAATGTCTCCTGCTGCGTCTGTCTCACTGATGCTACATCTGCCACACTGTCTCCTGCTGCGTCTTATCTCACTGATGCTGCATCTACCACACTGTCTCCTGCTGCATCTGTCTCACTGATGCTGCATCTGCCACAGTGTCACCTGCTGCGTCTGTCTCACTGCTGCTGCGTCTGCCACACTGTCTCCTGCTGCATCTGTCCCACTGATGCTGTAACTGCCACACTTTTTCCTGCTGCATCTGTCTCACTGATGCTGTAACTGCCACACTCTTTCCTGCTGCATCTGTCTCACTGATGCTGCATCTTCCACACTGTCTCCTGCTGCGTCTGTCTCACTGATGCTGCATCTGCCACACTGTCAACTGCTGCGTCTGTCTCACTGATACTGCATCTGCCACACTGTCTCCTGCTGCATCTGTCCCACTGATGCTGTAACTGCCACACTCTTTCCTGCTGCATCTGTCTCACTGATGCTGTAACTGCCACACTCTTTCCTGCTGCATCTGTCTCACTGATGCTGCATCTGCCACACTGTCTCCTGCTGCATCTGTCCCACTGATGCTGTAACTGCCACACTCTTTCCTGCTGCATCTGTCTCACTGATGCTGTAACTGCCACACTTTTTCCTGCTGCATCTGTCTCACTGATGCTGTAACTGCCACACTGTCTCTTGCTGCATCTGTCCCACTGATGCTGCATCTGCCACACTCTTTCCTGCTGCATCTGTCTCACTGATGCTGCATCTTCCACACTGTCTCCTGCTGCGTCTGTCTCACTGATGCTGCATCTGCCACACTGTCAACTGCTGCGTCTGTCTCACTGATACTGCATCTGTGACGCTGTCTCCTGCTGCGTCTGTCCCACAGATGCTGCATCGGCCACACTGTCTCTTGCTGCGCCTGTCTCACTGATGCCGCATCTCCCACACTGTCTCCTGCTGCGTCTGTCTCACTGATGCTGCATCTTCCACACTGTCTCCTGCTGCGTCTGTCTCACTGATGCTGCATCTGCCACACTGTCTCCTGCTGCGCCTGTCTCACTAATGCTGCATCTGCCACACTGTCTCCTGCTGCGTCTGTCTCACTGATGCTGCATCTGCCACACTGTCACCTGCTGCGTCTGTCCCACTGATGCTGTAACTACCACACTCTTTCCTGCTGCATCTGTCTCACTAATGCTGCATCTGCCACACTGTCTCTTGCTGCATCTGTCTCACTAATGCTGCATCTGCCACACTGTCTCCTGCTGCGTCTGTCACTGATGCTGCATCTGCCACACTGTCTCCTGCTGCATCTGTCCCACTGATGCTGTAACTACCACACTCTTTCCTGCTGCATCTGTCTCACTAATGCTGCATCTGCCACACTGTCTCTTGCTGCATCTGTCTCACTAATGCTGCATCTGCCACACTGTCTCCTGCTGCGTCTGTCTCACTGATGCTGCATCTGCCACACTGTCTCCTGCTGCATCTGTCCCACTGATGCTGTAACTGCCACACTCTTTCCTGCTGCATCTGTCTCACTGATGCTTTAACTGCCACACTGTCAACTGCTGCGTCTGTCTCACTGATACTGCATCTGTGACGCTGTCTCCTGCTGCGTCTGTCCCACAGATGCTGCATCGGCCACACTGTCTCTTGCTGCGCCTGTCTCACTGATGCCGCATCTCCCACACTGTCTCCTGCTGCATCTGTCTCACTGATGCTGCATCTGCCACACTGTCTCCTGCTGCGTCTGTCTCACTGATGCTGCATCTACCACACCGTCTCCTGCTGCGTCTGTCTCACTGATGCTGCATCTACCACACTGTCTCCTGCTGCATCTGTCTCACTGATGCTGCATCTGCCACACTGTCACCTGCTGCGTCTGTCTCACTGATGCTGCATCTGCCACAATGTCTCCTGCTGCGTCTGTCTCACTGAGGCTACATCTGCCACACTGTCTCCTGCTGCGTCTATCTCACTGATGCTGCATCTACCACACTGTCTCCTGCTGCGGCTGTCTCACTGATCCTGCATCTACCACACTGTCTCCTGCTGCGTCTGTCTCACTGATGCTGCATCTGCCACACTGTCACCTGCTGCGTCTGTCTTACTGATGCTGCATCTGCCACACTGTCTCCTGCTGCATCTGTCTCACTGATGCTGCATCTGCCACACTGTCTCCTGCTGCGTCTGTCTCACTGATGCTGCATCTACCACACTGTCTCCTGCTGCGTCTATCTTACTGATGCTGCATCTACCACACTGTCTCCTGCTGCGTCTGTCTCACTGATGCTGCATCTGCCACACTGTCACCTGCTGCGTCTGTCTCACTGATGCTGCATCTACCACACTGTCACCTGCTGCGTCTGTCTCACTGATGCTACATCTGCCACACTGTCTCTTGCTGCGTCTGTCTCACTGATGCTGCATCTGCCACACTGTCACCTGCTGCGTCTGTCTCACTGATGCTGCATCTACCACACTGTCTCCTGCTGCATCTATCTCACTGATGCTGCATCTACCACACTGTCTCCTGCTGCGTCTGTCTCACTGATGCTGCATCTGCCACACTGTCTCCTGCTGTGTCTATCTCACTGATGCTGCATCTGCCACACTGTCTCCTGCTGCATCTGTCTCACTGATGCTACATCTGCCACACTGTCACCTGCTGCATCTGTCTCACTGGTGCTACATCTGCCACACTGTCATCCTGCTGCGTCTATCTCACTGATGCTGCATCTACCACACTGTCTCCTGCTGCGTCTGTCTCACTGATGCTACATCTACCACACTGTCTCCTGCTGCATCTATCTCACTGATGCTGCATCTGCCACACTGTCTCCTGCTGCGTCTGTTTCACTGCTGCTACATCTGCCACACTGTCACCTGCTGCATCTGTCTCACTGATGCTGCATCTACCACACTGTCTCCTGCTGCGTCTATCTCACTGATGCTGCATCTACCACACTGTCTCCTGCTGCGTCTGTCTCACTGATGCTACATCTACCACACTGTCTCCTGCTGCGTCTATCTCACTGATGCTGCATCTGCCACACTGTCTCCTGCTGCGTCTGTTTCACTGCTGCTACATCTGCCACACTGTCTCCTGCTGCGTCTGTTTCACTGCTGCATGCCAAATCTCACATGGAGAGAACTGTGCTTAATTTCTAAGCAATCTAGGGGGTCATTCTGACCCATTTGCATGCAGTGGTTCTTCGCTGTGGTGCAAATGGGTCAGAACAGTGCATGCACGGCGGTCGCAATGCGCACGCGCATTGTTGCCCGGCGCCGGACAAGAAGACTGACAGCGTAGAGGCGTTCCGGGGCATCTACTCACCGTTTTCCGGGCGTGGAGATCCGAACGCAGGCGTGTCCAGGCGTTTGGAGGGCGGATATCTGACGTCAATCCCGGGACCTTTGTCGCTGGATCCGTCGCACAGGGTAAGTAGGTCTGACCCCGGTCTTATTTTGCAGGAAACTTTTTAGCATAGCAGTAGTACACAAGTGATCGCAGCCACGCTATGCTAAAATACACTCCCCCATAGGCGGCGTCAAGTTGATCGCACGAGCAGCAAAAAGTTGCTATGTGCGATCAACTTGGAATGACCCCCCCTAGTCAGATGTCTCCGTGTGTACCCCCCATTAGGTATATTTTCAATTCCAACATATCAGCAAATCCAGGAATATCACTGAATTTACCATCCAGTGCCAGTTTGTAACGCTGGCAGGAATCACAGACATTTCAAAACATTGTATTTTGGTTAGTGCAGTCTTAATTAAATAGGAAAAACACCAGCTTGTCTCATGTTTCTGTCATCTCTGGCTGATTATACGCTCTTTATTCTGTATACTGCATCCTGCCGTACTGGAAAACATCTTGTGTATTGTTCCAAATTGTTCATCAGAAAAGATAAAATAAAATGCAAAATGAATTTGCCCAACACCTGTCAGGAATGATTCTGGTGTCAGATGAATATAAGAGGAACGCTGTTGCTTAGATGGAAGTTACAGTGAGTAGGAATAGAAGGATCTGTGCGCTGCGGATATTGGGAGGTTATCTAAGGACAGAACAAAACTTTCTATATCTCCAAAGCGTTTCACATAAGAGAAGCAGCTAAGACGCCAATACATCTAATACACGCCCCACACAATCTATCACTGCTTCATTATTACCCTGAGAGCGCAGAATACTAAACTGCAAGTACTTTGTGTCTATCCCGTATTAGGACTACTATACAGCTGGAACATAAAATGTAAGAGCACCATGCCTGGGAAATAATGTGGGAGCAATATCCTGCCTTTGCTTTTGCAACGTGTAAGTAATCTCTTGACAAGGTTGTCGCTTCTGGTTGCATCAGCAATTTTGTTACAGCAACATTTTGTTTTATTGTCACGTTATCTTCCCACCGAGGTGCAGTAAAATGTGCAGATTGTATTTTGCTGCATTTAATAAAACACACACTTGCACCCAGTTCGGATGCCTGCCAGGACTTGTGCCCTGTGGAATGTGGGAGCTGGGGGGGGCACCAACAAGACCTCCAAGAGGGAATAACGCTAAAGGTGCAAGGTTAATTTACTCCTTGGGGGGAAGTCCAAGACTTTGGGTAAGTTCTCCCTTTTTTTTTAAAGCACCAATAACTTATATGCCAAACACAACCTGGTTGTGCCGTGTAAATAATTGCCACTTTAAAAAAATGGGAGAACACAAAGTCTCTTAGTTCCTGTATCTCTCAGGCTATTACATACCCCCCATTGTATCACTTTCCCAGTGATCCAAGGAGAGGTCAGTCAGCCCCACAACCCCTTGCTCAGAGGGTGGGAGATCCTGTCTGAGCAGCATAATGTTACTACATTATTACTACGTTACTACATACATACAGAACAGCACAAGCCTTTCCTTCAGCAGAAAAAAAGAGGACAATGAGGTGGCCAATGACACATAGCTACGAGGTGCCAGTGAGAGCTACGAGGTGCCAGTGAGAGCTACGAGGTGCCAGTGAGAGCTGCGAGGTGACAGTGAGAGGTCTGCGAGGGATCAGTGAGATGTATGAGGGGACAGAAAGAGCTGAGTGGTGTCAGTGAGAGCTGAGTGGTGCCAGTGAGAGCTGAGTGGTGCCAGTGAGAGCTGAGTGGTGCCAGTGAGAGCTGTGAGGTGCCAATGAGAGCTGCGCTGTGCCAGTGAGAGTTGTGAGGAGTCAGTGAGAGCTGTGAGGTGTCAATGAGAGCTATGAGGTGCCAGTGAGAGCTGTGAGGTGTCAGTGAGAGCTGTGAGGTGTCAGTGAGAGCGATGAGGTGCCAGTGAGAGCTGCGCTGTGCCAGTGAGAGTTGTGAGGAGTCAGTGAGAGCTGTGAGGTGTCAGTGAGAGCTATGAGGTGCCAATGAGAGCTGCGCTGTGCCAGTGAGAGCTGTTAGGAGTCAGTGAGAGCTGTGAGGTGCGAGTGAGAGCTGAGTGGTGCCAGTGAGAGCTGTGAGGTGACAGTGAGAGCTGCGAGGAGTCAGTGAGAGCTGCGAGGTGACAGTGAGAGCTGTGAGGTGCGAGTGAGAGCTGAGTGGTGCCAGTGAGAGCTGTGAGGTGACAGTGAGAGCTGCGAGGAGTCAGTGAGAGCTGCGAGGTGACAGTGAGAGCTGCGAGGTGACAGTGAGAGCTGCGAGGTGCCAGTGAGAGCTGCGAGGTGCCAGTGAGAGCTGCGAGGTGCCAGTGAGAGCTGTGAGGTGTCAGTGAGAGCTGCGAGGTGACAGTGAGAGCTGTGAGGTGACAGTGAGAGCTGTGAGGTGTCAGTGAGAGCTGCGAGGTGACAGTGAGAGCTGCGAGGTGACAGTGAGAGCTGTGAGGAGTCAGTGAGAGCTGTGAGGTGTCAGTGAGAGCTGTGAGGTGTCAGTGAGAGCTGCGAGGTGCCAGTGAGAGCTGCGAGGTGCCAGTGAGAGCTGCGAGGTGCCAGTGAGAGCTGCGAGGTGACAGTGTGAGCTGTGAGGGGTCAGTGAGAGCTGTAAGGAGCCAGTGACAGCCGTGAGGTCTGCGAGGGATCAGTGAGATGTATGAGGGGACAGAAAGAGCTGAGTGGTGTCAGTGAGAGCTGAGTGGTGCCAGTGAGAGCTGAGTGGGGCCAGTGAGAGCTGAGTGGTGCCAGTGAGAGCTGAGTGGTGCCAGTGAGAGCTGAGTGGTGCCAGTGAGAGCTGAGTGGTGCCAGTGAGAGCTGCGCTGTGCCAGTGAGAGTTGTGAGGAGTCAGTGAGAGCTGTGAGGTGTCAATGAGAGCTATGAGGTGCCAGTGAGAGCTGTGAGGTGTCAGTGAGAGCTGTGAGGTGTCAGTGAGAGCTATGAGGTGCCAGTGAGAGCTGCGCTGTGCCAGTGAGAGTTGTGAGGAGTCAGTGAGAGCTGTGAGGTGCCAATGAGAGCTGCGCTGTGCCAGTGAGAGCTGTTAGGAGTCAGTGAGAGCTGTGAGGTGCGAGTGAGAGCTGAGTGGTGCCAGTGAGAGCTGTGAGGTGACAGTGAGAGCTGCGAGGAGTCAGTGAGAGCTGCGAGGTGACAGTGAGAGCTGTGAGGTGCGAGTGAGAGCTGAGTGGTGCCAGTGAGAGCTGTGAGGTGACAGTGAGAGCTGCGAGGAGACAGTGAGAGCTGCGAGGTGACAGTGAGAGCTGCGAGGTGACAGTGAGAGCTGTGAGGAGTCAGTGAGAGCTGTGAGGTGTCAGTGAGAGCTGTGAGGTGTCAGTGAGAGCTGTGAGGAGTCAGTGAGAGCTGCGAGGAGTCAGTGAGAGCTGCGAGGTGACAGTGAGAGCTGCGAGGTGCCAGTGAGAGCTGCGAGGTGCCAGTGAGAGCTGCGAGGTGCCAGTGAGAGCTGCGAGGTGCCAGTGAGAGCTGCGAGGTGCCAGTGAGAGCTGTGAGGTGACAGTGTGAGCTGTGAGGGGTCAGTGAGAGCTGTAAGGAGCCAGTGACAGCCGTGAGGTCTGCGAGGGATCAGTGAGATGTATGAGGGGACAGAAAGAGCTGAGTGGTGTCAGTGAGAGCTGAGTGGTGCCAGTGAGAGCTGAGTGGGGCCAGTGAGAGCTGAGTGGGGCCAGTGAGAGCTGAGTGGTGCCAGTGAGAGCTGAGTGGTGCCAGTGAGAGCTGAGTGGTGCCAGTGAGAGCTGAGTGGTGCCAGTGAGAGCTGCGCTGTGCCAGTGAGAGTTGTGAGGAGTCAGTGAGAGCTATGAGGTGCCAGTGAGAGCTGTGAGGTGTCAGTGAGAGCTGTGAGGTGTCAGTGAGAGCTATGAGGTGCCAGTGAGAGCTGCGCTGTGCCAGTGAGAGTTGTGAGGAGTCAGTGAGAGCTGTGAGGTGTCAGTGAGAGCTATGAGGTGCCAATGAGAGCTGCGCTGTGCCAGTGAGAGCTGTTAGGAGTCAGTGAGAGCTGTGAGGTGCGAGTGAGAGCTGTGAGGAGTCAGTGAGAGCTGTGAGGAGTCAGTGAGAGCTGTGAGGTGTCAGTGAGAGCTGTGAGGTGTCAGTGAGAGCTGTGAGATGACAGCGAGAGCTAAGTGGTGCCAGTGAGAGCTGCGTGGTACCAGTGAGAGCTGAGTGGTGCCAGTAAGAGCTGTGAGGTGCCAGTGAGAGCTGTGAGGGGACAGTGAGAGCTGTGAGGTGACAGTGAGAGCTGAGTGGTGCGAGTGAGAGCTGTGAGGGGTCAGTGAAAGCTGTGAGGTGTCAGTGAGAGCTATGAGGTGCCAGTGAGAGCTGTGAGAAGTCAGTGAGAGCTGTGAGGTGTCAGTGAGAGCTGTGAGGTGCGAGTGAGAGCTGAGTGGTGCCAGTGAGAGCTGTGAGGTGACAGTGAGAGCTGAGTGGTGCCAGTGAGAGCTGTGAGGTGACAGTGAGAGCTGAGTGGTGCCAGTGAGAGCTGCGAGGTGACAGTGAGAGCTGTGAGGAGTCAGTGAGAGCTGTGAGGTGACAGTGAGAGCTGTGAGGAGTCAGTGAGAGCTGCGAGGTGCCAGTGAGAGCTGCGAGGTGCCAGTGAGAGCTGCGAGGTGCCAGTGAGAGCTGCGAGGTGCCAGTGAGAGCTGTGAGGTGCCAGTGAGAGCTGTGAGGTGACAGTGTGAGCTGTGAGGGGTCAGTGAGAGCTGTAAGGAGCCAGTGACAGCAATGAGGTCTGCGAGGGATCAGTGAGATGTATGAGGGGACAGAAAGAGCTGTAAGGTGTCAGTGAGAGCTGAGTGGGGCCAGTGAGAGCTGAGTGGTGCCAGTGAGAGCTGAGTGGTGCCAGTGAGAGCTGAGTGGTGCCAGTGAGAGCTGAGTAGTGCCAGTGAGAGCTGTGAGGTGACAGTGAGAGCTGTGAGGTGACAGTGAGAGCTATGAGGTGCCAGTGAGAGCTGCGCTGTGCCAGTGAGAGCTGTGAGGAGTCAGTGAGAGCTGTGAGGTGTCAGTGAGAGCTATGAGGTGCCAGTGAGAGCTGCGCTGTGCCAGTGAGAGCTGTGAGGAGTCAGTGAGAGCTGTGAGGTGTCAGTGAGAGCTATGAGGTGCCAGTGAGAGCTGCGCTGTGCCAGTGAGAGTTGTGAGGAGTCAGTGAGAGCTGTGAGGTGTCAGTGAGAGCTATGAGGTGCCAATGAGAGCTGCGCTGTGCCAGTGAGAGCTGTTAGGAGTCAGTGAGAGCTGTGAGGTGCGAGTGAGAGCTGAGTGGTGCCAGTGAGAGCTGTGAGGTGCCAGTGAGAGCTGAGTGGTGCCAGTGAGAGCTGTGAGGTGACAGTGAGAGCTGAGTGGTGCCAGTGAAAGCTGAGTGGTGCCAGTGAGAGCTGTGAGGTGACAGTGAGAGCTGAGTGGTGCCAGTGAGAGCTGAGTGGTGCCAGTGAGAGCTGTGAGGTCCCAGTGAGAGCTGAGTGGTGCCAGTGAGAGCTGAGTGGTGCCAGTGAGAGCTGCAAGGTGACAGTGAGAGCTGTGAGGTGTCAGTGAGAGCAGAGTAGTGCCAGTGAGAGCTGTGAGGAGTCAGTGAGAGCTGTGAGGTGTCAGTGAGAGCTGAGTAGTGCCAGTGAGAGCTGTGAGGAGTCAGTGAGAGCTGTGAGGAGTCAGTGAGAGCTGTGAGGTGTCAGTGAGAGCTGTGAGGTGTCAGTGAGAGCTGTGAGATGACAGCGAGAGCTAAGTGGTGCCAGTGAGAGCTGCGAGGTGCCAGTGAGAGCTGCGAGGTGCCAGTGAGAGCTGAGTGGTGCCAGTAAGAGCTGTGAGGTGCCAGTGAGAGCTGTGAGGGGACAGTGAGAGCTGTGAGGTGACAGTGAGAGCTGAGTGGTGCGAGTGAGAGCTGTGAGGGGTCAGTGAAAGCTGTGAGGTGTCAGTGAGAGCTATGAGGTGCCAGTGAGAGCTGTGAGAAGTCAGTGAGAGCTGTGAGGTGTCAGTGAGAGCTGTTAGGAGTCAGTGAGAGCTGTGAGGTGCGAGTGAGAGCTGAGTGGTGCCAGTGAGAGCTGTGAGGTGCCAGTGAGAGCTGAGTGGTGCCAGTGAGAGCTGTGAGGTGACAGTGAGAGCTGTGAGGAGTCAGTGAGAGCTGTGAGGTGCGAGTGAGAGCTGAGTGGTGCCAGTGAGAGCTGTGAGGTGACAGTGAGAGCTGCGAGGAGTCAGTGAGAGCTGCGAGGTGACAGTGAGAGCTGTGAGGTGCGAGTGAGAGCTGAGTGGTGCCAGTGAGAGCTGTGAGGTGACAGTGAGAGCTGCGAGGAGTCAGTGAGAGCTGTGAGGTGACAGTGAGAGCTGCGAGGTGACAGTGAGAGCTGCGAGGTGACAGTGAGAGCTGTGAGGAGTCAGTGAGAGCTGTGAGGTGTCAGTGAGAGCTGTGAGGTGTCAGTGAGAGCTGTGAGGAGTCAGTGAGAGCTGTGAGGTGTCAGTGAGAGCTGCGAGGTGACAGTGAGAGCTGCGAGGTGCCAGTGAGAGCTGCGAGGTGCCAGTGAGAGCTGCGAGGTGCCAGTGAGAGCTGTGAGGTGCCAGTGAGAGCTGTGAGGTGACAGTGTGAGCTGTGAGGGGTCAGTGAGAGCTGTAAGGAGCCAGTGACAGCCGTGAGGTCTGCGAGGGATCAGTGAGATGTATGAGGGGACAGAAAGAGCTGAGTGGTGTCAGTGAGAGCTGAGTGGTGTCAGTGAGAGCTGAGTGGTGCCAGTGAGAGCTGAGTGGGGCCAGTGAGAGCTGAGTGGGGCCAGTGAGAGCTGAGTGGTGCCAGTGAGAGCTGCGCTGTGCCAGTGAGAGTTGTGAGGAGTCAGTGAGAGCTATGAGGTGCCAGTGAGAGCTGTGAGGTGTCAGTGAGAGCTGTGAGGTGTCAGTGAGAGCTATGAGGTGCCAGTGAGAGCTGCGCTGTGCCAGTGAGAGTTGTGAGGAGTCAGTGAGAGCTGTGAGGTGTCAGTGAGAGCTATGAGGTGCCAATGAGAGCTGCGCTGTGCCAGTGAGAGCTGTTAGGAGTCAGTGAGAGCTGTGAGGTGCGAGTGAGAGCTGTGAGGAGTCAGTGAGAGCTGTGAGGAGTCAGTGAGAGCTGTGAGGTGTCAGTGAGAGCTGTGAGGTGTCAGTGAGAGCTGTGAGATGACAGCGAGAGCTAAGTGGTGCCAGTGAGAGCTGCGTGGTACCAGTGAGAGCTGAGTGGTGCCAGTAAGAGCTGTGAGGTGCCAGTGAGAGCTGTGAGGGGACAGTGAGAGCTGTGAGGTGACAGTGAGAGCTGAGTGGTGCGAGTGAGAGCTGTGAGGGGTCAGTGAAAGCTGTGAGGTGTCAGTGAGAGCTATGAGGTGCCAGTGAGAGCTGTGAGAAGTCAGTGAGAGCTGTGAGGTGTCAGTGAGAGCTGTGAGGTGCGAGTGAGAGCTGAGTGGTGCCAGTGAGAGCTGTGAGGTGACAGTGAGAGCTGAGTGGTGCCAGTGAGAGCTGTGAGGTGACAGTGAGAGCTGAGTGGTGCCAGTGAGAGCTGCGAGGTGACAGTGAGAGCTGTGAGGAGTCAGTGAGAGCTGTGAGGTGACAGTGAGAGCTGTGAGGAGTCAGTGAGAGCTGCGAGGTGACAGTGAGAGCTGCGAGGTGACAGTGAGAGCTGCGAGGTGCCAGTGAGAGCTGTGAGGTGCCAGTGAGAGCTGTGAGGTGCCAGTGAGAGCTGTGAGGTGACAGTGTGAGCTGTGAGGGGTCAGTGAGAGCTGTAAGGAGCCAGTGACAGCCATGAGGTCTGCGAGGGATCAGTGAGATGTATGAGGGGACAGAAAGAGCTGTAAGGTGTCAGTGAGAGCTGAGTGGGGCCAGTGAGAGCTGAGTGGTGCCAGTGAGAGCTGAGTGGTGCCAGTGAGAGCTGAGTGGTGCCAGTGAGAGCTGAGTAGTGCCAGTGAGAGCTGTGAGGTGACAGTGAGAGCTGTGAGGTGACAGTGAGAGCTATGAGGTGCCAGTGAGAGCTGCGCTGTGCCAGTGAGAGCTGTGAGGAGTCAGTGAGAGCTGTGAGGTGTCAGTGAGAGCTATGAGGTGCCAGTGAGAGCTGCGCTGTGCCAGTGAGAGCTGTGAGGAGTCAGTGAGAGCTGTGAGGTGTCAGTGAGAGCTATGAGGTGCCAGTGAGAGCTGCGCTGTGCCAGTGAGAGTTGTGAGGAGTCAGTGAGAGCTGTGAGGTGTCAGTGAGAGCTATGAGGTGCCAATGAGAGCTGCGCTGTGCCAGTGAGAGCTGTTAGGAGTCAGTGAGAGCTGTGAGGTGCGAGTGAGAGCTGAGTGGTGCCAGTGAGAGCTGTGAGGTGCCAGTGAGAGCTGAGTGGTGCCAGTGAGAGCTGTGAGGTGACAGTGAGAGCTGAGTGGTGCCAGTGAAAGCTGAGTGGTGCCAGTGAGAGCTGTGAGGTGACAGTGAGAGCTGAGTGGTGCCAGTGAGAGCTGTGAGGTCCCAGTGAGAGCTGAGTGGTGCCAGTGAGAGCTGAGTGGTGCCAGTGAGAGCTGCAAGGTGACAGTGAGAGCTGTGAGGTGTCAGTGAGAGCAGAGTAGTGCCAGTGAGAGCTGTGAGGTGTCAGTGAGAGCTGAGTAGTGCCAGTGAGAGCTGTGAGGAGTCAGTGAGAGCTGTGAGGAGTCAGTGAGAGCTGTGAGGAGTCAGTGAGAGCTGTGAGGTGTCAGTGAGAGCTGTGAGGTGTCAGTGAGAGCTGTGAGATGACAGCGAGAGCTAAGTGGTGCCAGTGAGAGCTGCGAGGTGCCAGTGAGAGCTGCGAGGTGCCAGTGAGAGCTGAGTGGTGCCAGTAAGAGCTGTGAGGTGCCAGTGAGAGCTGTGAGGGGACAGTGAGAGCTGTGAGGTGACAGTGAGAGCTGAGTGGTGCGAGTGAGAGCTGTGAGGGGTCAGTGAAAGCTGTGAGGTGTCAGTGAGAGCTATGAGGTGCCAGTGAGAGCTGTGAGAAGTCAGTGAGAGCTGTGAGGTGTCAGTGAGAGCTGTTAGGAGTCAGTGAGAGCTGTGAGGTGCGAGTGAGAGCTGAGTGGTGCCAGTGAGAGCTGTGAGGTGCCAGTGAGAGCTGAGTGGTGCCAGTGAGAGCTGTGAGGTGACAGTGAGAGCTGTGAGGAGTCAGTGAGAGCTGTGAGGAGTCAGTGAGAGCTGTGAGGTGTCAGTGAGAGCTGTGAGGTGTCAGTGAGAGCTGTGAGGTGTCAGTGAGAGCTAAGTGGTGCCAGTGAGAGCTGTGAGGTGTCAGTGAGACCTGTGAGGTGTCAGTGAGAGCTGAGTGGTACCAGTGAGAGCTGCGAGGTGACAGTGAGAGCTGTGAGGAGTCAGTGAGAGCTGTGAGGTGTCAGTGAGAGCTGTGAGGTGTCAGTGAGAGCTGAGTAGTGCCAGTGAGAGCTGTGAGGAGTCAGTGAGAGCTGTGAGGTGTCAGTGAGAGCTGTGAGGAGTCAGTGAGAGCTGAGGAGTCAGTGAGAGCTGTGAGGAGTCAGTGAGAGCTGTGAGGTGTCAGTGAGAGCTGTGAGGAGTCAGTGAGAGCTGTGAGGAGTCAGTGAGAGCTGTGAGGAGTCAGTGAGAGCTGAGTGGTGCCAGTAAGAGCTGTGAGGTGTCAGTGAGAGCTGTGAGGTGTCAGTGAGAGCTGTGAGGAGTCAGTGAGAGCTGTGAGGAGTCAGTGAGAGCTGTGAGGAGTCGGTGAGAGCTGTGAGGTGTCGGTGAGAGCTGTGAGGAGAGCTGCGAGGTGCCAGTGAGAGCTGCGAGGTGCAAGTGAGAGCTGCGAGGTGCCAGTGAGAGCTGCGAGGTGCCAGTGAGAGCTGCGAGGTGTCAGTGAGAGCTGTTAGGAGTCAGTGAGAGCTGTGAGGTGCGAGTGAGAGCTGTGAGGTGCGAGTGAGAGCTGTGAGGGGTCAGTGAAAACTAAAAGTGAAAGCATATACTGTGAGGGGGCAGTTACAGCTATTAGGGGGCAGTGAGAGCTCTAAGGAGCCAGTGACAGATGTTAGGTACTGTGAGAGAACAGTGAGACGTATCAGGGGGTAGTAAGAGCTGTAAGGGGACAGTGAGAGCTGTGAGGGGGAATGAGAGCTAAGAAGGCAGAAGGAGCTTTAGGGGGCCAGTGAGAGCTGTAAGAAATTATATTACAGACAGCATTAGTGACTGCTGTATACTACAGACAGCATTACTGACCCCTATATATTACAGACAGCATTAGTGACCGCCATATACTACAGATAGCAATAATGATCACCATCTACTACAGGCAGCATTAGTGATCACTATATATTACTGACCGCATTAGTGACCCCCATATATTACAGACAGCATTAGTGACCCCCATATATTACAGACAGCATTAGTGACCCCCATATATTACAGACAGCATTAGTGACCCCCATATATTACAGACAGCATTAGTGACCCCCATATATTACACAGTGCCGTAACTAGGCATTTTAGCGCTGTGTGCAAGAAACTGCATTGCCCCCCCCCCCCCCCCATGCAGGCGCACAAAAAATATATAGTGGCGTGGCTTCGTGGGGAAGGAGCGTGGCCCCTTTTACACATTACGGCAGACAGTCCTTTTTACACATTACGGCAGACAGAGTACACCTTTTACACATTACGGCAGACAGCGTTCCCCTTTTTACGCATTACAGCAGCCAGCGTCCCCCTTTTTACACATTACGACAGCCATTCCCCCTTTTTACACATTACGGCAGACAGCATCCACCTTTTTACACATTACGGCAGACAGCATCCCCTTTTTACACATTACTGCAGACAGAGTCCTCTTTTTACACATTACAGCAGACAGCGTAGAGCGCAGAGTAGGGAGCAATGTTGGTGGGTGAAGGTAACAGAAATATATATATATTTGTGACTTGGTCTCCTGATTACTGTCCCCGTTTAATTCCTGGGAGTGCTACCTGACTCTGGCAGTTGTATATGTGCGGCACTCCAGACGACTTCTAATAAAAGACTGTTTGTCCTGTTGATGTCAACGCTTCAGACTTTTTACTTATGTTTTTTTACTTCTATTCTTTCTTCAGGATGCTGATGAAAGAACATAAGTGAAAAGTTCTGAAACGTTGACATCAATGGGACTAAGAGTCTTTTAGTACAAGTTGTCTGGGGTGCCGCCCTGGTGGATCTATTTCTTGGCTGGAGCTCGGCGTTGGGAGGATACCGACGCAAGGCGATTACAGTACAAGTTGGGAGTTCTAGCTTACCACATACTAATATATATATATATATATATATATACATATATGAATATATATATATATATATATATATATACACACATATATTGTATGTATATGCTTACAGACTTATATACACAATTTTATATATATATATATATATATATATATATATATATATATATGACCCAGAGCCACCACTTCTAATTTAATTAATAACATTGATCAGCTGCTAGCAAAAACTCACTCAGCCAAGGACAGGAACGGGAGCTTGAACTTTCTCTCTGCTCCACCGATCACAACACCTCCACACACTGCGGATGTGTGAACTGCAAGGATCCTGTCTCCTTCTTCCCTGCAGCCTGCGCTCCAGCCACACATGGAGCTGCAGGCTGCAGCTGTACATACCACTGGACAGAAGACCCGGAAGTTCGGCAGCCCAGTATAACCCTGCGGCTACGACACACTGAGGGCAGTAAGTGGTGTCAGTGGGGAGCTCTGCGCTGCGGTCCGGATCCGATCATGGTGATCGGATGCACTGCCGCCCCGCCTATGACGCGTGCTATTAAGCAGCCAGCGTGCGGGTGCCAGTACTGGATCCCCGCGCTGGCTCTGTAATAAAAGGATGCACTGCACTGTCCACCACTGCTCCCGCTGTCTCCTCTCTGAGTAGCGCAGCAGTGGGGAGAAGGGTGTCTGCAGAGATTTCTCCGCCTCACAGCGCATTGCGCTGTGTGCGATGCCCCTCTCGCCCATAGCTAGTTACGGCTCTGATATTACAGACAGCATTAGTGACCCCCATATATTACAGATAGCATTACTGACCCCCATATATTACAGACAGGATTAGTGACTGCCATTTACTACAGACAGCTATAATGATCACCATGTACTACAGGCAGCATTAGTGACCCCATATATTACAGACAGCATTAGTGATCACCATATATTATAGACAGCATTAGTTATCACCATATATTACAGACAGCATTAGTGACCACCTTATAGTACAGACAGCATTAGTGACCCCCATATATTATAGACAACATTAGTGACCACCATATATTACAGACAGCATTAGTGACCACCTTATAGTACAGACAGCATTAGTGACCCCCATATATTATAGACAACATTAGTGACCACCATATATTACAGACAGCATTAGTGACCACCTTATAGTACAGACAGCATTAGTGACCACCTTATAGTACAGACAGCATTAGTGACCACCATATATTACAGACAGCATTAGTGACCCCCATATATTACAGACAGCATTAGTGACCACCTTATAGTACAGACAGCATTAGTGATCACCATATATTACAGACAGCATTAGTGACCACCATATATTACAGACAGCATTAGTGACCACCTTATAGTACAGACAGCATTAGTGACCCCCATATATTACAGACAGCATTAGTGACCACCATATATTACAGACAGCATTAGTGACCACCTTATAGTACAGACAGCATTAGTGACCCCCATATATTACAGACAGCATTAGTGACTGCCATATACTACACACAGCATCAGTGACCACCACTAATCAAATGTATCCTCCTTTTTGAGACCCAAACTCAAAAGGGATCCATGCAATGCAGAAATGAGCTGTTATCATTGGACAAAGTGCCATCAAATGCATAGGAATGGCCTGAGATCACAATGAAAGGCATGGTTCAGTTCCTTCACTCCAAGTACAGTCATTGGTGTTTTCTGTATTCTGGACAGGTACCCATGTCAATGGATATTACAATGGAAACAGGATGAATCTCAACTGGGAGGTAGTTAATGATTGCCAATAGCCATTGGGATTGTATTATTGTGTCAAAGGTTTGGCATATAATCTGTATGACTATCAGTCTGGTCGCTGCCTTCAGCTTCTCTACTTATTCTACAGAATTTATCATTTAAATTGCTCCTTAGAAACTGGCACAGAGGATCAGACAGAGAAAGAGGTAAATCTTATTGACCTAGAATTGATTTTTTAGATGCAAGTGTCCTTATGTAAACTCTCAACAGATGTATCTGCTCAGGAAGAAGCAGGTTTCACAAAACAAAAAAGCAAGTCTATCTATCTATCTATCTATCTATCTATCTATCTATCTATCTATCTATCTATCTATCTAATATCTATCTAATATCTATCTATCTATCTATCTATCTCATATCTATCTATCTATCTATCTATCTATCTATCTCTCATATCTATCTATCTATCTATCTATCTATCTATCTATCTATCTATCTATCTATCTCATATCTATCTATCTATCTATCTATCTATCTATCTATCTATCTATCTCATA
This sequence comes from Pseudophryne corroboree, assembly GCF_028390025.1. Taxonomy (NCBI): domain Eukaryota; kingdom Metazoa; phylum Chordata; class Amphibia; order Anura; family Myobatrachidae; genus Pseudophryne; species Pseudophryne corroboree. The sequence goes on along the minus strand of NC_086455.1, from coordinate 176,518,940 downwards.
TCTATCTATCTATCTATCTATCTATCTCATATCTATCTATCTATCTATCTATCTATCTATCTATCTATCTCATATCTATCTATCTATCTATCTCATATCTATCTATCTATCTATCTATCTATCTATCTATCTATCTATCTATCTATCTATCTATCTCATATCTATCTATCTCATATCTATCTCATATCTATCTATCTATCTATCTATCTATCTATCTATCTCATATCTATCTATCTATCTATCTATCTAGCTCATATCTATCTATCTATCTATCTATCTATCTCATATCTATCTATCTATCTATCTATCTATCTATCTATCTATCTATCTATCTATCTATCTAGCTCATATCTATCTATCTATCTATCTATCTCATATCTATCTATCTATCTATCTATCCCATATCTATCTATCTATCTATCTATCTATCTATCTATCTATCTATCTATCTCATATCTATCTATCTATCTATCTATCTATCTATCTATCTATCTCATATCTATCTATCTATCCCATATCTATCTATCTATCTATCTATCTATCTATCTATCTATCTAAACAAATATAGAAAACCACAGCACTCGCCACCCCAGAAGCGGGGTGCAGTGTCTGCACTCACCACTCATAGGCTGGGGTGCATGCCTTTAAAAGCCACTAGATATGTGGCAGGCATACATTAAACCTAGTGGGCATATTTGCAGTTATATTATATGTGATACAGTTGCCAGGTTTTAATTCTTTAGGCTTTGTGATAGTGTAGGACCTGCATGAAGGTGGGGTACCTTGAAAATCGGTATGCAGGCTTCCGTGCATTGGCCAATCCACCAACTAAACCCCCATCATTTATTTATTGATGTTGTGAGGACAAGTGAGCTTGCTATGGTGAGTGCTGAATTCTCTATTTTGTATGTATTTGGGTAGGTGGCCATGGGCTGCATGCACCCCAGCCTATGAGTGGTGAGTGCAGACACTGCACCCCGCTTCTGGGGTGGCGAGTGCTGTGGTTTTCTATATTTGTTTGTATATTTTGGGGTTAATCTTTGGTTAACTCTTATTAACCATGGTCACAGGCCTTTTCATGCACCCCTGTGTAATCTTAATTGTTCTAAACCTGTGTCAGCTGCTGTTTAGTAATTTATCGGCTGTGTCAGGTGACTAGTATGCCTTTAAAAGCCACTAGATATGTGGCAGGCATACATTAAACCTAGTGGGCATATTTGCAGTTATATTATATGTGATACAGTTGCCAGGTTTTAATTCTTTAGGCTTTGTGATAGTGTAGGACCTGCATGAAGGTGGGGTACCTTGAAAATCGGTATGCAGGCTTCCGTGCATTGGCCAATCCACCAACTAAACCCCCATCATTTATTTATTGATGTTGTGAGGACAAGTGAGCTTGCTATGGTGAGTGCTGAATTCTCTATTTTGTATGTATTTGGGTAGGTGGCCATGGGCTGCATGCACCCCAGCCTATGAGTGGTGAGTGCAGACACTGCACCCCGCTTCTGGGGTGGCGAGTGCTGTGGTTTTCTATATTTGTTTGTATATTTTGGGGTTAATCTTTGGTTAACTCTTATTAACCATGGTCACAGGCCTTTTCATGCACCCCTGTGTAATCTTAATTGTTCTAAACCTGTGTCAGCTGCTGTTTAGTAATTTATCGGCTGTGTCAGGTGACTAGTATGCCTTTAAAAGCCACTAGATATGTGGCAGGCATACATTAAACCTAGTGGGCATATTTGCAGTTATATTATATGTGATACAGTTGCCAGGTTTTAATTCTTTAGGCTTTGTGATAGTGTAGGACCTGCATGAAGGTGGGGTACCTTGAAAATCGGTATGCAGGCTTCCGTGCATTGGCCAATCCACCAACTAAACCCCCATCATTTATTTATTGATGTTGTGAGGACAAGTGAGCTTGCTATGGTGAGTGCTGAATTCTCTATTTTGTATGTATTTGGGTAGGTGGCCATGGGCTGCATGCACCCCAGCCTATGAGTGGTGAGTGCAGACACTGCACCCCGCTTCTGGGGTGGCGAGTGCTGTGGTTTTCTATATTTGTTTGTATATTTTGGGGTTAATCTTTGGTTAACTCTTATTAACCATGGTCACAGGCCTTTTCATGCACCCCTGTGTAATCTTAATTGTTCTAAACCTGTGTCAGCTGCTGTTTAGTAATTTATCGGCTGTGTCAGGTGACTAGTATGCCTTTAAAAGCCACTAGATATGTGGCAGGCATACATTAAACCTAGTGGGCATATTTGCAGTTATATTATATGTGATACAGTTGCCAGGTTTTAATTCTTTAGGCTTTGTGATAGTGTAGGACCTGCATGAAGGTGGGGTACCTTGAAAATCGGTATGCAGGCTTCCGTGCATTGGCCAATCCACCAACTAAACCCCCATCATTTATTTATTGATGTTGTGAGGACAAGTGAGCTTGCTATGGTGAGTGCTGAATTCTCTATTTTGTATGTATTTGGGTAGGTGGCCATGGGCTGCATGCACCCCAGCCTATGAGTGGTGAGTGCAGACACTGCACCCCGCTTCTGGGGTGGCGAGTGCTGTGGTTTTCTATATTTGTTTGTATATTTTGGGGTTAATCTTTGGTTAACTCTTATTAACCATGGTCACAGGCCTTTTCATGCACCCCTGTGTAATCTTAATTGTTCTAAACCTGTGTCAGCTGCTGTTTAGTAATTTATCGGCTGTGTCAGGTGACTAGTATGCCTTTAAAAGCCACTAGATATGTGGCAGGCATACATTAAACCTAGTGGGCATATTTGCAGTTATATTATATGTGATACAGTTGCCAGGTTTTAATTCTTTAGGCTTTGTGATAGTGTAGGACCTGCATGAAGGTGGGGTACCTTGAAAATCGGTATGCAGGCTTCCGTGCATTGGCCAATCCACCAACTAAACCCCCATCATTTATTTATTGATGTTGTGAGGACAAGTGAGCTTGCTATGGTGAGTGCTGAATTCTCTATTTTGTATGTATTTGGGTAGGTGGCCATGGGCTGCATGCACCCCAGCCTATGAGTGGTGAGTGCAGACACTGCACCCCGCTTCTGGGGTGGCGAGTGCTGTGGTTTTCTATATTTGTTTGTATATTTTGGGGTTAATCTTTGGTTAACTCTTATTAACCATGGTCACAGGCCTTTTCATGCACCCCTGTGTAATCTTAATTGTTCTAAACCTGTGTCAGCTGCTGTTTAGTAATTTATCGGCTGTGTCAGGTGACTAGTATGCCTTTAAAAGCCACTAGATATGTGGCAGGCATACATTAAACCTAGTGGGCATATTTGCAGTTATATTATATGTGATACAGTTGCCAGGTTTTAATTCTTTAGGCTTTGTGATAGTGTAGGACCTGCATGAAGGTGGGGTACCTTGAAAATCGGTATGCAGGCTTCCGTGCATTGGCCAATCCACCAACTAAACCACCATCATTTATTTATTGATGTTGTGAGGACAAGTGAGCTTGCTATGGTGAGTGCTGAATTCTCTATTTTGTATGTATTTGGGTAGGTGGCCATGGGCTGCATGCACCCCAGCCTATGAGTGGTGAGTGCAGACACTGCACCCCGCTTCTGGGGTGGCGAGTGCTGTGGTTTTCTATATTTGTTTGTATATTTTGGGGTTAATCTTTGGTTAACTCTTATTAACCATGGTCACAGGCCTTTTCATGCACCCCTGTGTAATCTTAATTGTTCTAAACCTGTGTCAGCTGCTGTTTAGTAATTTATCGGCTGTGTCAGGTGACTAGTATGCCTTTAAAAGCCACTAGATATGTGGCAGGCATACATTAAACCTAGTGGGCATATTTGCAGTTATATTATATGTGATACAGTTGCCAGGTTTTAATTCTTTAGGCTTTGTGATAGTGTAGGACCTGCATGAAGGTGGGGTACCTTGAAAATCGGTATGCAGGCTTCCGTGCATTGGCCAATCCACCAACTAAACCCCCATCATTTATTTATTGATGTTGTGAGGACAAGTGAGCTTGCTATGGTGAGTGCTGAATTCTCTATTTTGTATATCTATCTATCTATCTATCTATCTATCTAGCTCATATCTATCTATCTATCTATCTATCTATCTATCTATCTATCTCATATCTATCTATCTATCTATCTAGCTATCTATCTCTCTCATATCTATCTATCTATCTATCTATCTATCTATCTATCTATCTATCTATCTATCTCATATCTATCTATCTATCTATCTATCCCATATCTATCTATCTATCTATCTATCTATCTCATATCTATCTATCTATCTATCTATCTATCTATCTATCTCATATCTATCTATCTATCTATCTCATATCTATCTATCTATCTATCTCATATCTATCTATCTATCTATCTCATATCTATCTATCTATCTATCTATCTGTCTGTCTGTCTGTCTGTCTGTCTGTCTGTCTGTCTGTCTGTCTCTATCTATCTATCTCATATCTATCTATCTATCTCATATCTGTCTATCTATCTATCTATCTATCTCATATCTATCTATCTATCTATCTATCTATCTATCTATCTCATATCTATCTATCTATCTCATATCTATCTATCTCATATCTATCTATCTATCTATCTATCTATCTATCTATCTATCTCATATCTATCTATCTATCTATCTATCTATCTATCTATCTATCTATCTATCTATCTCATATCTATCTATCTATCTATCTATCTATCTATCTATCTATCTATCTATCTATCTCATATCTATCTATCTCATATCTATCTATCTATCTATCTATCTCATATCTATCTATCTATCTATCTATCTATCTATCTATCTATCTATCTAGCTATCTATCTCTCTCATATCTATCTATCTATCTATCTATCTATCTATCTATCTCATATCTATCTATCTATCTATCTCATATCTATCTATCTATCTATCTATCTATCTATCTATCTATCTATCTATCTATCCCATATCTATCTATCTATCTATCTATCTATCTATCTATCTATCTATCTATCTCATATCTATCTATCTATCTCATATCTATCTATCTATCTATCTATCTATCTATCTATCTATCTATCTATCCCATATCTATCTATCTATCTATCTATCTCATATCTATCTATCTATCTCATATCTATCTATCTATCTATCTATCTATCTATCTATCTATCTATCTATCTATCTATCTCATATCTATCTATCTATCTATCTATCTATCTCATATCTATCTATCTATCTATCTATCTATCTATCTATCTGTCTGTCTGTCTGTCTGTCTGTCTGTCTGTCTGTCTGTCTGTCTGTCTGTCTGTCTGTCTGTCTCTATCTATCTATCTATCTCATATCTATCTATCTATCTCATATCTGTCTATCTATCTATCTATCTATCTCATATCTATCTATCTATCTATCTATCTATCTATCTATCTATCTATCTATCTATCTATCTATCTATCTCATATCTATCTATCTATCTCATATCTATCTATCTATCTATCTCATATCTATCTATCTATCTATCTCATATCTATCTATCTATCTATCTCATATCTATCTATATCTATCTATCTATCTATCTATCTATCTCATATCTATCTATCTATCTATCTATCTATCTATCTATCTATCTATCTATCTCATATCTATCTATCTATCTATCTATCTATCTCATATCTATCTCTATCTATCTATCTATCTATCTATCTATCTATCTATCTATCTCCTATCTATCTATCTCATATCTGTCTATCTATCTATCTATCTATCTATCTATCTATCTATCTATCTAGGCACTGACCCCCATGTTTTGGATCTGTATTCATCTTCATGTTCTGGTTTTGTAAAATCACTGTCCTGTGTTTTGGATTCTGTTATTTTTGTATTTATGGAAACAGCTAGAAATCAGGTTATTTGGGACTGTTTGTACCTATGATATTATTAACCTCAATACCATTCATTTCCGGTCATTTCCAATGAATTCCGACCACCTCACAGTTCACAATATTGGCCAAACAAAGGCTGAATGGCTAAACTCAGCAACAGAGTAGTGGCAGGCCCACCATCAGGGGGTATTGTGGGCACAACTGGCCCGGGCACGGCCTCTCTAACATAGAAGGGAGGGTCCAGGCCGCTCATGCCGCTGCCCGCTGTCGTCCGCCAAACACCTGCAGGCCCTATTGAAAATGTCCCTCTTAAGATGGCTGCCACCTTAGAGGATACAGTTATGAAAGATACTAGAGGAGGCTCTAGTACCTTTAATAACTGTCTCCTGTGAGGCGTTGGCCATTTTGGGTGGGACTTTTTCAATAATTTTTACTTGAAGTCTGCTGCGGTGGTGGGGGAGGGGGTGGAGGAGAGCAGCACGCCTGACAATGAGCAGGTACTGGGGCATTACTGTGTGGGGTATAATATAGTGGTAGGGGCATAACTGTGGGGGCACAAAAATGTTATTTTATTTTTTTAAATATTTATTTATTTTGATATATGCGCAACTCACCTACAATAGGCAGATATAATGCACAATTCTGCCGTAGGTGAGTTGCCATCCTTAATAAATGCTCCATGGACTTGATCCTCCTGCTAGTGGAGGAATCCACTAGTGAGCTAGGCCTTATTACTGAACAACTTACCGCCTTTGAGAGCCAACACAAGGCTACCCTGGGACAGAACACGCAGACCGATTGGATTACTAAGATCTCCACACAGATGGACCAATATAGACAAGATCTCCTGCGTTTTAAAAATGACAAGCTCATTAAGGTTCAAAAGGATTATGAGCAAAGGCTGGTCTATCCTTGGTTGGGTAACACGAGACCAAAACAGGATTACCAAGCATCTGGTAGACGTTACCAGGCACGCCGTAGAAGAGAACAACAGATTGACAACAGTACCTCAGCAAGTGAAACTGATTATGTTACATCACAAACATCTACCACTACTGAGATTGCCACCCCTTTAGGGCATCCACCAGCGGGCGTTGCCACACGTTCCAACCAGACCCCAGGCCCAGCCCGCGGCAGAGGACGAGGAGGGCGGGCCAAAACCAAAGGATCCTACGCAAAAAAATAACCTCGTCCCTGAAGGAGCTAGTGTTCAACTTGTCCTCGACTCCATTAACTGAATCTGAGCACTGTCTGTTGACTAAAGGGCTCTCCTATGTCCCTACTCACCCCTTAGATGAGTTGGAATGGAAAATTGATGTCTACCGATTAAATAGAACTCTTAAAAGGAAAGAATTCTTTAATGGAAAACCTAAGTATGACACAGTTAATGATGTCCCTTTACAATTACGATCTATAGCACCTAAATCTCTATTTGATCCCTCCACGACTAATGCGTCAATACGCACCTTTTCCAGAATGTTGGAACAGGAAGGAGAAGCAGCATCCTATTTACCTGTACGATTTAATTTAACTAAAGCGGAGCGCAGTACTTTACAAGACCTTTCCAAGAGAACTGACATAGTCATACGCAAGGCAGATAAGGGCGGGGCGGTGGTCGTCCAGGACTTGTCCAATATATGGAAGAATGCCAACGCCAATTGAGTGACATGACCACCTATAAATTGATGGCAAAGGACCCCACCAAAGAGTACAAGGAAGAACTTGATAGTATATTGACTCTAGCCTGTGATGATAAAATTATTTCGTCAGAGTTATGTACTGCTCTAAAAGTTGAATTCCCTAGGGCACCATTATTTTATGTTGTACCTAAGGTACATAAAACCTTAATTGATCCCCCAGGGCGACCAATAGTATCCGCTAGGGGTTCAATTTATCACCCTATATCGGTTTTTTTAGATTCACATCTCAATCCATGTATCCAGGCTTTGCCCTCTCATTTAAGAGATACCACTACTTTGTTAATTCAGTTGGAACAACTCATCCCAGTACCTGAAGATCTTATTCTTTGCAGTGCGGATGTCGCCAGCCTCTACACCTGCATCCCACATGATGCAGGAGTGGAGGCGGTGAGATCCTTGATTGATGGCAATCCTGACTATCATGGCCCTGAAGTAGGTTTTTTCCTCAAATTATTGAGTAAGGTATTGTACCGTAATTATTTTTACCATGATGGGCGTTTTTATCTGCAAATTGCTGGATGTGCGATGGGGTCGGCAGTGGCCCCATCGTACGCCAACGCATATATGTATGTAGTGGAGAAACAAATGTTTTACATGGATCCAGTAATTGCCTCACATACGTGGTACTATAGACGATTTATAGATGACCTGTTGGTCTTGTGGCGGGGAACACAAACAGAATTGATTGAATTGTGGGAACAATTTAATTCACAAATACATCCAGTTAAATTCACCTATGACATTAACCTACTAAATATAAATTTCCTAGATGTTACCATCAGTCATAGGGAAGACAAATTGACCACATCCATATATGTTAAACCCACTGATCGTAATAGTTTATTGAACTATCATAGTTTCCACCCCCAGTCACTACGTAGAGGGCTCCCCTATTCACAGTTCCTACGGGTCAGACGCATTACATCTGACCCAGGAGAAACCCTTGTAGCTCTTGATTCAATGGTTGAGAAATTTGCACAGCGGGGTTACCCTTTGGGGGAGCTTGAGACAGCTAAACGTAAAGTTTTAAAACTATCTAGATTGCAGACCTTGAAACCCAGAGTAAAGGAAAGAGACATGAATTGTCTACCATGGGTCAATAAATTTACCACAGCTTCTACGGCAGTAGTCAAAAAAGCCAAGCAACTGTGGCCTATCATTCAAACAGACAAGGCACTGTCAGATTTATCAGACACACGGTTACTTCCTAGCTTCAAACGTAGCAGCAATATAGGAGATATGGTTATGAAACTAGATATCTCCTCACATACCAAGGTACAATCAGCACATTTTCTTAGACCAAAGAATGGATGCTACAGATGTCTGGGGTGTGCCACTTGCAATACCCTAGTGTCTGGCACCACATTCAACCATCCACATTCTGGCAAGAAATTAAGGATCATGCATAGGCTCACGTGTACAACAACACATGTAGTCTACATTCTAACTTGTCCATGTGGTCTTGCCTATGTGGGTAAGACCATTCGCCAATTCAGAGAAAGGATGGCACTACATCGCAGTGCCATCAAAAAAGCCTCTGAAAAAGGTACAAGTGAGCAGCCGTTTGCGCGACACTGCTTACAAGCCAAACATGGGGTATCTAGCATACGAGCCACTCTATTAGACCATGTACCAATTATGCCCAGGGGTGGAGATAGGACTAGGCGACTTCTACAGAAGGAAACGCGATGGATATTTTCCCTCGGCACACTAGCCCCTAGAGGTCTAAATGAACAGATGAGCCTACAAAGCTACTTGTAGTTCTTTAAACACGCCTCTAATATATTTGTGGTTGGGACATATCGTTAACTTTGGGGTATAGCATTAATTATCAGTAGATCACCCAGCTAGATTTATAATCATTTTTAGCTCGGTAAACTTATAATGATTGTATTACAGAAAGTGCAACTATGTGCTATCCATGTGCCGTTTTTTAATTCTTTATTCTTTCAATTATTATCTGTTATGTCTAGTAAAGAACTTAGCACATTCACTTTATATTTGTATCACACAGGATGATAGCCGGTACATAGCAGCGGCGCCCTGCAGGACGCCACAGCTGTTCCCATGGTAACTACCCTGTTCTTCCGGCGCACCCAACACGCCATTATCCAGCGACGCGGATAACAGCTGAGCGGTGTGGCTGGCGGAGGCGCCGATGAACAGGTGAGTATGTTCACGTTTATTGGTTTTGGTATATATGTATGTTGTTTTGCACTGTGTCTTTTACTTGCTGTTTGACCCTGAGGACGGGGATTCGCCCCGAAACATGTCGGTTGCATTGGTCTAATAAATGACCTGATCATTCACTTTGAAGAGTCTGCCACACATCCACGCTATATATATATATATATATAAAAAATGGAGAATAGCGCCAATGCTGATCCTAAATGACACACAAGCTAAAGTATAATGGATGTGCTTAGGTGACAAAATATTTGATTGAAAGAAAAATGTTTTAACACCCCCATGAATTTATGGGTGGCAGCTCGTGCCCAGTATATGGATAAAATGTAAAGAAATGAAGTGCATGAGAGCGCCTAATAGTGTTTGAAAATTGTCAAATCAATTCACCATGTGAAAAAGTGCAAAGTGTAAATTTAAAAAAGAAACGACTTAGCTTCCTTGGGAAACTGCTTCAGTCTGATGACACTTTTGAGACATGTAAAATAGAAAAAGCCAACATAGTGTGTACTGTTTAAATGGTATATAATGCTCCAAAAGTTTAGGGGCCTTGCTGGTCCCAATATAAATAAAAGAACTGGATGAGCAATTCCAATTCAAATAGATAGGAGCTATACACAATTATAATACATAAACAATAATTTTAATATATAATATCTCCTGAAGCCAATGTAGGTATCAAACGTACAAGATAAAAATGAATAAACAGCTTATCTATCCATAGATAAAAATTCACAAGGTGAGCAGCAGCCCAATCCTGTTAGCACGTAAACAAATGTCCTGAAGCAAATGCAGGTAGCATACGTACAGAATAAATAGTTTAAAATGGCTTATCTGTCCATTCAAGGAAGTCAAGGGTGAGTAGTGAGTCCCGGTCCCGACGCGTTTCGTCCTGTAGCATAGGACTTCATCCCCTTGATGAAGTCCTATGCTACAGGACGAAACGCGTCGGGACCGGGACTCACTACTCACCCTTGACTTCCTTGAATGGACAGATAAGCCATTTTAAACTATTTATTCTGTACGTATGCTACCTGCATTTGCTTCAGGACATTTGTTTACGTGCTAACAGGATTGGGCTGCTGCTCACCTTGTGAATTTTTATCTATGGATAGATAAGCTGTTTATTCATTTTTATCTTGTACGTTTGATACCTACATTGGCTTCAGGAGATATTATATATTAAAATTATTGTTTATGTATTATAATTGTGTATAGCTCCTATCTATTTGAATTGGAATTGCTCATCCAGTTCTTTTATTTATATTGGGACCAGCAAGGCCCCTAAACTTTTGGAGCATTATATACCATTTAAACAGTACACACTATGGCCCTCATTCCGAGTTGTTCGCTCGCAAGGCGAATGTAGCAGAGTTACACACGCTAAGCCGCCGCCTACTGGGAGTGAATCTTAGCTTCTTAAAATTGCGACCGACGTACGCGCAATATTGCGATTACAAACGAGTTAGCAGTTTCAGAGTAGCTCCAGACTTACTCTGCCTGTGCGATCATTTCAGTGCTTGTCGTTCCTGGTTGTCGTCACAAACACACCCAGCGTTCGCCCAGGCACTCCCACCGTTTCCCCGGCCACTCCTGCGTTTTTTCCGGAAACGGTAGCGTTTTCAGCCACACGCCCCTGAAACGCCGTGTATCCGCCCAGTAACACCCATTTCCTGTCAATCACATTACGATCGCCGGAGCGAAGAAAAAGCCGTGAGTAAAAATACTTTCTTCATAGTAAAGTTACTTGGCGCAGTCGCAGTGCGAACATTGCGCATGCGTACTAAGCGGATTTTCACTGCGATGCGATGAAAAATACCGAGCGAACAACTCGGAATAAGGGCCTATGTTGGCTTTTTCTATTTTACATGTCTCAAAAGTGTCATCAGACTGAAGCAGTTTCCCAAGGAAGCTAAGTCGTTTCTTTTTTAAATTTACACTTTGCACTTTTTCACATGGTGAATTGATTTGACAATTTTCAAACACTATTAGGCGCTCTCATGCACTTCATTTCTTTATATATATATATATATATATATATATATATATATATATATATATATATATATACAGGTTGAGTATCCCATATCCAAATATTCCGAAATACGGAATATTCCGAAATACGGACGTTTTTGAGTGAGATTGAGATAGTGAAACCTTTGTTTTCTGATGGCTCAATGTACACAAACTTTGTTTAATACACAAAGTTATTAAAAATATTGTATTAAATGACCTTCAGGCTGTGTATATAAGGTATATATGAAACATAAATGAATTGTGTGAATGTACACACACTTTGTTTAATGCACAAAGTTATAAAAAATATTGGCTAAAATGACCTTCAGGCTGTGTGTATAAGGTGTATATGTAACATAAATGCATTCTGTGCTTAGATTTAGGTCCCATCACCATGATATCTCATTATGGTATGCAATTATTCCAAAATACGGAAAAATCCCATATCCAAAATACCTCTGGTCCCAAGCATTTTGGGTAAGGGAGACTCAACCTGTATATATATATAGATAGTATGAGCGCATATACAAGGCAAAGTCAGAGTCCCGTGGAACTACAAGTCCCAGGCTGGACAAGAAGAAAGTGTTCCTCACAGTCACTGACACCCAGTCTCACTGGTCAATCGATTTTTATCAGTGTGCACCTCTGGCGCTTCCAGCTGTCGCTTCCCCACCACAAACCCGATTCCGAACGGGTAATGATCCTGCCAAGAAATTGAAAAAAGCAGCGAGCGCCAATAGTGCATTAAAAGTGTAGACAATTTATTTAAATAAATGTCCAGGACGGTGAACAAGTAAAAACCCGTACCATAAAAGGCGGTTAAACCACCGCTTGTATAACCAGCATGAAATTACCCCACAGTGCAAATCAGCATTCGTAATTCAGAATCCGTACGTCAGACCAGTATATATATATATATATATATATATATATATAAAAAATTTTGGGTATGGGCCGAGAATTTCTGCCTATGTTGATATTCCTGTGCCCCACAATTTCTGATGGCAACCCTGAGTAGCGGCACAAACACACGGCTTAAAAGACTATAGCACATCTATGACACGTGGACACACAGCAGTGGCTGCCAGGATGGTAGTTTAATAAACTATATGACCCTATGAAGGACTTTTAGCAGTACCTACAATCTCCAGGAATTCATGTGTTTTGCAGCCACTGTGGAAAAAGGCCTTAAAAGAGTACTCTGTTAACAGAAAAGGATTCCTGACAAGAGTCGAAAGAAAAAATTCATCTGATTAATTTAGAATACACTACGGTCACTAAGAGAAAATGTCATCCATAAAGCTAGAGTACAATGTTAATAGCCACGGATTTCCTAATTGTGTAACACACCCTGTAGTACAGTTTTGAGGTACACCAGAGAGTCAGAATATGAAGGATAATAACATGTTTTTTCTCCTAAATCTAGTCCACAAGTGGTGTAAGTTGGAACTGCCCTTGGGCACTCCCACCGACCTTATGTTGCATATTAAAAAGGACGTGCACAGTTTAACAAATCAAGCACTTCAGTGACAGGGATGGCCACTTTTGTGGTTGAAGTGTTGGGTTTGTTTGGGCCCCCACAAACCAATTTTTGGAAGGACTAACTCTGATAATTAATGATGCTGATGACGACAATGAGGGTGTTGGTGGTAAAGACTACATGGCCAGGTCCAAATGGCTGGTAGCTGATATTGGACTACTTGTTATTATTTTACAAATTATTATAATTTGGTAAAATAAATGTCATGAACTCGCTGCAAATGATGTAACAGGGAGAATTTGTATAGATAGTTAATGTCTCTACCTCTACTAACTTTGGCTTCACAAATGAAACAGATTCCTTCACAAATGTCAGGAGTTGGATAAAAATAATTCCACACATAAGAGGTGGCTTTTTTTGACTTATGCCCAGGCATCACAATGGCTTTCTTTATATCACAAGCTAGAACTGCAGCTACTAGCTAACTTACACAAACAACAACCTCATCATCAACATACTCATCTTCATCATCCTCATTAGTGTCGGATAGTACACAAATATCCACCTCAACCTGTTGCACTTCCACACTAGCATCCTTAATTTCTATTATTTCAACCATCCTTGCTTGTACTGCTCATCCCCACATTTGCAGAGGGTGCAGAAATGGTGGAAGGAGGCTTCTATATGTGTACAGATGTAGCTACGCTCAGCTTTGCCGCAAGCATCCTAGTCATGGCAAAGCTGGAACGACTAGTGTTCCTGTGTACTTTGACGCTTGTGTGCGCATCAACATGACACCATAGGAAATACATTAGGCAGTGGCTATGCACTGCAGGTGGGGAAGATGTAACATGTGCAGAGAGAGTTAGATTTGGGTGGGGTGTGTTCAAACTGAAATCTAAACTGCAGTGTAAAAATAAAGCAGCCAGTATTTACCCTGCACAGAAACAAAATAACCCACCCAAATCTAACTCTCTCTGCACATGTTATATCTGCCCCACCTGCAGTGCACATGGGGGGTAATTCAGACCTGATTGCTAGGCTGTGTTTTCTCACAGCCAGTGATCAAATCTGAACTGTGCAATGCGCAGGCGCGACAGACCGCAGCAACGGGACTCGATGGTCAGCGACAGGATGGTGAGAAAATTCCGAATGCACTGGTGATTGCAAGAAGATTGACAGGAAGAGGCCGTTCGTGGGTGGCAACTGACCGTTTTGAAGGAGTGCCCGGGAAAACGCAGGAGGACCCGGCGTTTGGAGGGACCCGGCGTTTGGAGGGAGGGTTTCTGACGTCCGGCCCCGATCATCGCAACGGTTGAGTAAGTCCTGGGCTGTGCAGAGACTGCACAAACGTATGATTGTCCAGCTCTGCAGCAAAATAGCGAACGCACACCTTCACACAGCAAATAGGGATGTAAAATACACACCCTCGCGATCAGGTCTGAATCATACCCACGGTTTTGCCCATTAGAGAAAGATTTTGCTTTTGCTATGAGGTCTAAATTAGTCCCAGAGTCTGAAGGTGACGCAGTAACGTCCCGCTGACTGCACTTAGTCACAGTCACACCAGCTGCTAACACTCATAGTATCCCTTACTCACACTGCAGCCCACCTAGCACCCTCTCCCAACAGCACCCAAACCACAAGTAGGGATTTTAATCAAATCCAACACACACCAAAGATCCTACACTGGGAGGAATGTTTTACCTCAGTTTTGGATTTGAGCCTAATATTCGGAATCCGGAAGTTCAGTTGGTTTCGGTTTCCAAGGAAACTGAACCACATATTTCTAATTAGGACTTTTATAAATCTTTCATGCAGTACAAATAATATATCAGTAAACTCAGATGCCGCAAATCTACCTGAGCCAATTCCGGAAATGATGTCATCTGTCAGCCATTTTATAAAATATATATAGTATTTACAGAAAGTCTAAAACCTTACTTTACAAATCCCATCCAATAGCACTTCACAGGGAAGGACTTTCTGAGGAGTCACGTGAAATACCTGACTAGTACAGTAACAACAAAAATAGTGGTCAAATCAAAAGCCCCAAATCTCGAGTACCCCATAACCCACTAAGTGCAGCTAAACCCAATAATGCTATGCATACAGGGCCAATTCCCTGCATTGGCAGAACGGGTCCTACATCATCACAAGCATTGCATCCTAGGCCACAGTTTGGATGACAACACGGCATGTCACCCCCGTTTTCTTGGAGTGCCAGTGCCTGGGTCTTCCAATGCTAATTTATTTGCCTCGGCTATGGATCTGAGAGACCTGTGGGTTAATCAAATGGGCAAAATTCTCACAAGTGATCCAATGTCTGTCTCTTCGGACGCAGCAGTTAATCACAGAAGCCGGCAGGAGGCGTCTATTTACACAAGATGCATTAGCATATTTAAACACAGCAGCTGCGTCCATAGCCGGCATTATACAGGGTGATTCAAAAGTCTCAGTACACTATTTTGTTTCAAAAACTGTGCAGGGTGAGGTAGGCTATCTTTTAGGGTATGTACCGACATGGGCGCCATCTTGAAATCGGCCATCTTGAATTTAAGTCAGTTTTTTCAAAAGGAAAGGGGGTTGTGTAACATGTCATACAACATCAGAATTTGCTGAAAAGTTTATTGCTGCAAACAGATGTGAAATAGCAGATATGGTTCAAAAGTTACAACACTTTTATTGTTGCAGGTAACTGAAGATGGCTTTTATTATTTATTATTACATTTTATTTATAAGGCGCCACAAGTGTTTTGCAGCACCGTACAAAGGACAGTACAGGGAGACAGAACGTAGCATTACAGTAAATAAATAACAGAAATAGAGTACAGGTAACACAGAGCACCACAATTCTCATACACAATACAGCTAAGATGTAAGTAGTGAGGGAGTGATCATCGTACTACTAGGAGCTGGTGGCCATAGATAGAGATGAGCCTTTACTAGCAGGAGAGAAAGCGGTACAGATGGTCGCTGAGTAGGAGAGAGCTGCGAGTGAAGTGTGTCGAGAAGAGGGCTTAGATAACAAGAGGACAGAGGGCCCTGCTCTGAAGAGCTAACAATCTAGTGGGAAGGGGCGACAGACAGATGACATGAGGTGCAAGCAAGCGGGAGGAAGCCTGATGGCAGTATGTAAGGAAAGCAGAGATGGTCAAGGCATGAGGCAGGGGGGTGGAGGTGCGGCCTCAGGACTTGGTTATGCATTGGGAGGGTATGCTTTGATAAATAGGTGGGTTTTCAGTGCCCGTTTGAAGCTTTGCGAGGTCGGGGAGAGTCTAATGGAGCGGGGGGAGCGTGTTCCACTGAAGGGGTGCAGCACGGCATAGTCTTGAACTCGAGCATGGGAAGCAGTGACCAGGGCAGAGAAGAGGCGACGGTCATTGGTCGGCCGTAGGGGGCGGGAGGGAGTATGAAGGGAGAGGAGGTTGGAGATGTAGGGAGCAGTGGAATTAGAGATGGCCTTGTATGTGAGGGTGAAGAGGATTCTGTAGGGGAATGGGAGCCAGTGCAGGTATTGGGGAAGGGGAGTGGCAGATGTGGAGCGGCGGGAGAGGAAGATAAGCGTAGCTGCGGAGTTCAGGACAGATTGGAGGGGAGCGAGGTGGGAACAAGTGAGGCCAGTGAGGAGAACATTGCAGTAGTCGAGTCGTGAGATGACCAGTGATTGGATGATAAGTTTAGTTGCACTCTGGGAGAGAAATGGCCTGATGCGAGCAATGTTACGTAGCTGGAACCGACAGGATTGTGCCAGAGCTTGGATGTAGGGTGCAAAGGAGAGGGAGGAGTCACGAGTGACGCCCAGGTAGCGGAGTTGGGGAACGGGGGAGATGATTGTGTTGTCAGCAGTGATAGAGATATTTGTAGGGGGTGTTGCTCTGGCTGGGGGAAAGATAATGAGTTCAGTTTTGTCCATGTTGAGCTTCAGAGAGCGCTCAGACATCCAGGAGGAGATGGCGGAGAGGCAGCTGGAGACCTGAGAGAGGACAGAGGGGGACAGATCAGGAGAGGAGAGGTAGAGTTGTGTCAGCATAGAGGTGGTATTGAAGGCCAAAGGAGTTAATGAGGACACCCAGGGAAGAGGTGTACAGGGAGAACAGAAGGGGGCCGAGGACAGAACCCTGAGAGACACCAACAGGAAGGATGGAAGGGTGTGAGGTGGTGCCGGAGGCAGACACAGAGAAGGAGCGGTTAGTGAGGTAAGAGGTAAACCAGACAAGGACGGTGCTAGAGAGGCCAGAGTTTTGCAGTGTGCGGAGGAGGGGGAATAACACAGCTCCCCACACACTGATATGTGGTATTATTATTATATAGAGGAGAGGGGACCGTACAGTGATATATGAGGGGAATAACACAGCTCCCGGCACACACTGATATGTGGTATTATTATTATATAGAGGAGAGGGGACCGTACAGTGATATATGAGGAGGAATAACACAGCTCCCGGCACACGCTGATATGTAGTATTATTATTATTATATAGAGGAGAGGGGACGGTACAGTGATATATGAGGAGGAATAACACAGCTCCCTGCACACGCTGATATGTGGTATTATTATTATATAGGGGAGAGGGGACCGTACAGTAATATATGAGGAGGAATAACACAGCTCCCGGCACACGCTGATATGTGGTATTATTATTATATAGGGGAGAGGGGACCGTACAGTGATATATGAGGGGAATAACACAGCTCCCGGCACACACTGATATGTAGTATTATTATTATTATATAGAGGAGAGGGGACGGTACAGTGATATATGAGGAGGAATAACACAGCTCCCTGCACACGCTGATATGTGGTATTATTATTATATAGGGGAGATGGGACCGTACAGTGATATATGAGGAGGAATAACACAGCTCCCTGCACACACTGATATGTGGTATTATTATTATATAGAGGAGAGAGGGGACTGTACAGTGATATATGAGGAGGAATAACACAGCTCCCGTCACACGCTGATAATATGTGGTATTATTATTATATAGGGGAGAGGGGACAGTACAGTGATATATGAGGGGAATAACACAGCTCCCGGCACACACTGATATGTGGTATTATTATTATTATATAGAGGAGAGGGGACAGTACAGTGATATATGAGGGGGAATAACACAGCTCCCGGCACACTGATATGTGGTATTATTATTATATAGGGGAGAGGGGACCGTACAGTGATATATGAGGGGAATTACACAGCTCCCGGCACACGCTGATATGTGGTATTATTATTATATAGGGGAGAGGGGACAGTACAGTGATATATGAGGGGAATAACACAGCTCCCGGCACACACTGATATGTGGTATTATTATTATATAGGGAGAGGTGACCGTACAGTGATATATGAGGGGAATAACACAGCTCCCGGCACACGCTGATATGTGGTATTATTATTATATAGAGGAGAGGGGACCGTACAGTGATATATGAGGAGGAATAACACAGCTCCCTGCACACGCTGATATGTGGTGGTATTATTATTATATAGGGGAGAGGGGACCGTACAGTAATATATGAGGAGGAATAACACAACTCCCGGCACACGCTGATATGTGGTATTATTATTATATAGGGGAGAGGGGACCGTACAGTAATATATGAGGAGGAATAACACAGCTCCCGGCACACGCTGATATGTGGTATTATTATTATATAGGGGAGAGGGGACCGTACAGTGATATATGAGGGGAATAACACAGCTCCCGGCACACACTGATATGTGGTATTATTATTATATAGGGGAGAGGGGGCCATGCAGTGATATATGAGGAGGAATAACATAGCTCTCGGCACACGCTGATATGTGGTGGTGGTATTATTATTATATAAGGGAGAGGGGACCGTACAGTGATATATGAGGGGGAATTACACAGCTCCCAGCACACACTGATATGTGGTATTACTATTATATAGGGGATAGGGGACTGTACAGTGATATATGAGGGGGAATAACACAGCTTCCGGCACACACTGATATGTGGTATTATTATTATTATATAGGGGAGAGGGGACCGTACAGTGATATATGAGGGGGGAATAACAAAGCTCCCGACAGACACTGATATGTGGTATTATTATTATATAGGGGAGAGGGGACTGTACAGTGATATATGAGGAGGAATAACATAGCTCTCGGCACACGCTGATATGTGGTGGTATTATTATTATATAGGGGAGAGGGGACCGTACAGTGATATATGAGGAGGAATAACACAGCTCCCGGCTTACACTGATATGTGGTATTATTATTATATAGGGGAGAGGGGGCCATACAGTGATATATGAGGATGAATAACACAGCTCCCGGCACACGCTGATATGTGGTATTATTATTATATAGGGGAGAGAGGACAGTACAGTGATATATGAGGGGGAATAACACAGCTGCCGGCACACACTGATATGTGGTATTATTATTATATAGGGGAGAGGGGACAGTACAGTGATATATGAGGGGAATAACACAGCTGCCGTCACACGCTGATATGTGGTATTATTATTATATAGGGGAGAGGGGACCGTACAGTGATATATGAGGAGGAATAACACAGCTCCCGACACACGCTGATATGTGGTATTATTATTATATAGAGGAGAGGGGACCGTACAGTGATATATGAGGGGGAATAACCCAGCTCCCGGCACACGCTGATATGTGGTATTATTATTATATAAGGGAGATGGGACCGTACAGTGATATATGAGGGGGAATAACACAGCTCCCGGCACACTCTGATATGTGGTATTATTATTATATAGAGGAGAGGGGACCGTACAGTGATATATGAGGGGGAATAACACAGCTGCCGTCACACGCTGATATGTGGTATTATTATTATATAGGGGAGAGGGGACCGTACAGTGATATATGAGGGGAATAACCCAGCTCCCGGCACACACTGATATGTGGTATTATTATTATATAGAGGAGAGGGGACCGTACAGTGATATATGAGGGGGAATAACCCAGCTCCCGGCACACGCTGATATGTGGTATTATTATTATATAAGGGAGATGGGACCGTACAGTGATATATGAGGGGGAATAACACAGCTCCCGGCACACTCTGATATGTGGTATTATTATTATATAGAGGAGAGGGGACCGTACAGTGATATATGAGGGGGAATAACACAGCTGCCGTCACACGCTGATATGTGGTATTATTATTATATAGGGGAGAGGGGACCGTACAGTGATATATGAGGGGAATAACCCAGCTCCCGGCACACGCTGATATGTGGTATTATTATTATTATATAGAGGAGAGGGGACCGTACAGTGATATATGAGGGGAATAACAGCTCCCGGCACACGCTGATATGTGGTATTATTATTATATAGGGGAGAGGGGACCGTACAGTGATATATGAGGAGGAATAACACAGCTCCCGGCACACACTGATATGTGGTATTATTATTATTATATAGAGGAAAGGGGACCGTACAGTGATATATGAGGGGAATAACACAGCTCCCGGCACACGCTGATATGTGGTATTATTATTATATAGGGGAGAGGGGACCGTACAGTGATATATGAGGGGAATAACACAGCTCCGGCACACACTGATATGTGGTATTATTATTATATAGGGGAGAGGGGACCGTACAGTAATATATGAGGAGGAATAACACAGCTCCCGTCACACGCTGATATGTGGTATTATTATTATATAGGGGAGAGGGGACCGTACAGTGATATATGAGGAGGAATAACACAGCTCCCGGCACACACTGATATGTGGTATTATTATTATATAGAGGAGAGGGGACCGTACAGTGATATCTGAGGGGGAATAACACAGCTCCCGGCACACACTGATATGTGGTATTATTATTATATAGGGGAGAGGGGACCATACAGTGATATATGAGGGGGAATAACATAGCTCCCGGCACACGCTGATATGTGGTATTATTATTATATAGGGGAGAGGGGACCGTACAGTGATATATGAGGAGGAATAACACAGCTCCTGGCACACGCTGATATGTGGTATTATTATTATTATATAGGGGAGAGGGGACCGTACAGTGATATATGAGGGGGAATAACACAGCTCCTGGCACACACTGATTTGTGGTATTATTATTATATAGGGGAGAGGGGACCATACAGTGATATATGAGGGGGAATAACATAGCTCCCGGCACACGCTGATATGTGGTATTATTATTATATAGGGGAGAGGGGACCGTACAGTGATATATGAGGGGAATAACAAAGCCCCCGGCACACGCTGATATGTGGTATTATTATTATATAGGGGAGAGGGGACCGTACAGTGATATATGAGGGGAATAACACAGCTCCCGGCACACACTAATATGTGGTATTATTATTATATAGGGGAGAGGGGACCGTACAGTGATATATGAGGGGAATAACACAGCCCCCGGCACACGCTGATATGTGGTATTATTATTATATAGGGGAGAGGGGACCGTACAGTGATATATGAGGGGGAATAACACAGCTCCTGGCACACGCTGATATGTGGTATTATTATTATATAGAGGAGAGGGGACAGTACAGTGATATATGAGGGGGAATAACACAGCTCCCGACACACGCTGATATGTGGTATTATTATTATATAGGGGAGAGGGGACCGTACAGTGATATAAGGAGGAATAACACAGCCCCCGGCACACGCTGATATGTGGTATTATTATTATATAGGGGAGAGGGGACCGTACAGTGATATATGAGGAGGAATAACACAGCTCCCGGCACACACTGATATGTGGTATTATTATTATATAGGGGAGAGGGGACCGTACAGTGATATAAGGAGGAATAACACAGCCCCCGGCACACGCTGATATGTGGTATTATTATTATATAGGAGAGAGGGGACCGTACAGTGATATATGAGGAGGAATAACACAGCTCCCGGCACACACTGATATGTGGTATTATTATTATATAGGGGAGAGGGGACCGTACAGTTATACTGTATATGAGGGGGAATAACACCGGTCCCCTCATACACTGATATGTGCTATTGTTATATAAGGGGAAATAACCGTACAGTGATATAAGGAGGAATAACACAGCTCCCGGCACACGCTGATATTTTGGGAAACCAGGAGAGACCACATTCTCCCTGTGAAATGAGTGAAATTCTGTGACTAGTTGCAACAGCTCCGTAATACTGTATACTGTATGTACACAATATAATATACACAATAAATTATATACATTTTTATTGAACGATTTAAAGATACTAATGTGGTTTAATTTTAATAAGACAGTATTGTTGCAGTTATGTGTAAGCCGACTGTACCTTATCTCTTTGAAGTGAACTGATATTACAGAGTAAAATAAGAATGTGGAATATTATTATTTGCCAATTAGCTGCCTGTAGGACATTTAATCAATAAACATGCTAAGAAAAGGCCTTCTGCTCTGCAATTCTATACGTGACCTTTCATTTATCATTGTATATATAGATTTGGTAACATCAGAAGGGGATCCTTTACACAGCTGTGCTGCCATGTGCTTTTAATACTCTGAATTTCCTGAGAAAATGCAGAATCAGCGACCTGAGCGTGACTTTCTACATTCTTTCCAGGAATCTCAGAAAACAGCATTAATGTGGCTTATGTTAGAGGTTTTATGTAAAGCTGACCCTTTTATTGGCCGTATGCATCTACTGTATGCAGATATTTCTCAGCTATGGGTCTAGTATGCCTTGGCGTGTGGATGATTCCTAGAACCTTGTGTGACTGTGGAAACTACTCATAGACAAAGCTCATTTCTTCTCATTCCCTGACCCACGAGACCTTTGATCTCCCTGCCCAGATATAAGACACATAAGCAGAGGTGAGCTATCTTCAGACTTCCTATGAAGTTATCTGGATATTATAATCACTTGGGGGACATGACGCTCATGCCGCAGCTATAGCAGGACACTTCCATGCTGTGTGCTGACTGATAGTTCCCCCTCACGGCACACGTGTTGTAATGCCGCCCTATGGGCCTAATTCAGACCTGATCTCTAGGGTGCGTTTTTTGCATCCCTGCGATCAGATAGTCACCACCTACCGGGGGAGAGAGAAATCGCTGTGCAGGAGTGCGATCGCATGTGCAGGAGAGCGGCACAAACAGAAGTCTCTGCACAGACCAGGACTTACTCTTCCAGTGCGATGATCGGGGCTGGAGGCCAGTTGCCACGGTCAGTTGCCACCCACAAACGGCCTCTTACTGTCAGTCACCTACGATTGCCCGTGCGATCGCTTTTCTCGCACCATCGCTGCGGACCGATTCCCCTGCGCATTGCGCTGCATACACATGCGCAGTTCAGGCCTGATCGCAGCATGTGATAAAACGTACAGCAACGATCGTGTCTGAATCGTGCCGATGCTGAGGGTGCACTTTCACATGCTGCTCACATATACAACGACAACGACATCTGCGATAAGGGTGGAGGAGGTCCGTGTGCCGTCTCCATCTGCGTCCCCTACTCTCTAGTCAGCAGAGCAATATACTCCAGGCACAAGGGTCATTAGGAAACCCTAGCGCTGCCCCAGAGTCTAGTGCGCATTAGGAAGGCCAATCCCGGGGCATTTTTTTCAATTCCGGGCTAACGGGATTGAAAAATGGTCATTCCCGGGATTCCTGGGACACCCGGGATGGGATTATTCCCCGTGTGGCCGCCCCAGCACCCCACCCCACTCTGCTCCCATAACTTACCATCCAACACCGGTGGGAGGGAGAGTGGGACACTTCCTGCGGGTGACGGCTGGCTGCGCAGCGTGACCTGTGACCTCACGTCATGCTGCACAGAGGAAGCAGGGCAGCGTCTGAGCCTCTTCAACGCTGCCCGGCATTACAAAATCAAAGGGCCGCCTGATCCTGAAATCCCGGGATCCCGCTGATCCCAATCCCGAGATTGGCCTCCCTAGTGCGCATGCGCAGGTCTCTAGAAAAATGGCTTGGTGGCGATTTTCATGGTGATTTTCCTACTGCGCAGGCACAAAATGTCAGGAAAATGAGCGCAGCTCCATTTTTCCAGTGGTTTCTGCAGCTCTGCTGCTGTCGACGCAGGACTCTGGAGTGTAAGTATTTTTATAAAATGGATACGGGGTGTGTAGTGTGGCCCCATGCACCCATTGTAGTTAAGCAAATGTCTGACTGACAGTATTTAATCAATATGTCTTTTTCCGGTGGTTTATTAAAGCCATCCTGAGAAGATAACAACAGGTCTCTTAGTGGCTGTGGGAAAGCTGACGGTGACCGGATTGTAGGCTGCAGGCTCTTCAGGTTTTTAGTCGTTTGCCTTTTATTGGGAGGGGGGGTGGGGGATCATTTTTTATTTATTAAAACAATTTGTCCATATAAGTCATTTGGGAAACATTTTATCACCTGTGTGTGACACGCAGATTTGATAATAATTAATGTGATTACAAACATTGAGTAGAAGTGAACAGGAAGTTTACTCTACTTTCTGCAGGACAAGTCCTTTGGTGCTTACAGCAGAGAGATGGTATCACGGCCTCACACACATAGAGTTACACGTTTCCTTCTTTGTTTGCACCACAGCGAGGATTGTGCTGAGGACACGAGGTCTACAGGTGAACGCAGGCAGAGAAATGCCCATCGATGTTTTACACAGAATAATTATCTCATAAAACAGTCTGACGACTTTTATGGTTCTTGGACCAAGGTTGCGCCAAAGATGTTTAAGGAAAGAAAAAGTTTAAACCCTCCCAGATGGGGAATTCCTGGAAATAGGTCTGACTTCTAGAAATTCCCCACATGACTTTTTCTCAGAATGACTGGTAAAGAATTTGCAATTTGTGACACTAAAGCAGCGATTTTACTGACTATCAGGTTCTTATGTTTAGTGACTTGGAAACTGTTGTAAATAAATATACATTTTCTAATGAATATTGCTGACTCGCTGTAACTTACTCAGCTCAAAGAAAACATTGGACACGTTTTACAGTTTAATTACTGACATAATGTCCAAACCCAATATTGATGTAAATGAAGCCGTCACAGCCAGGACACCCTCACTGAACAATATCAACTAAATCCTAATGGTTTACTTCCTAGGAATCAGGGCCGGCCCCAGGCTTACTAGAACCCTGAGCGAGAAAATATCAAAGCGCCAACCCCCCCCCCCCCCCTCCCCCATGCAGGAAAAGTGGGCGTGGCCTCACAACTTCATATTATCAAATTATGAATAAATAAATTTTCATACCCCCTCTACACACACAATTAGCAGCCTTACACATAATGTCTCCAGTAGGGCAGTGTCAGATACACATAATGACCCCAGTAGGGCAGTGTCAGATACACACAATAACCCCAGTAGGGCAGTGTCAGATACACACAATGACCCCAGTAGGGCAGTGTCAGATACACATAATGACCCCAGTAGGGCAGTGTCAGATACACACAATGACCCCAGTAGGTCAGTGCCAGATACACATGATGACCCCAGTAGGGCAGTGTCAGATACACACAATGACCCCAGTAGGGCAGTGCCAGATACACATAATGACCCCAGTAGGGCAGTGCCATATACATATAATGACCCCAGTAGGGCAGTGTCAGATACACATAATGACCCCGGTAGGGCAGTGCCAGATACACATAATGACCCCAGTAGGGCAGTGTCAGATACACATAATGACCCCGGTAGGGCAGTGTCAGATACACATAATGACCCCAGTAGGGCAGTGCCATATACATATAATGACCCCAGTAGGGCAGTGCCAGATACATATAATGACCCCAGTAGGGCAGTGCCATATACATATAATGACCCCAGTAGGGCAGTGCCAGATACATATAATGACCCCAGTAGGGCAGTGCCAGATACATGTAATGACCCCAGTAGGGCAGTGTCAGATACATATAATGACCCCAGTAGGGCAGTGCCAGATACATGTAATGACCCCAGTAGGGCAGTGCCAGATACATATAATGACCCCAGTAGGGCAGTGCCAGATACATGTAATGACCCCAGTAGGGCAGTGCCAGATACACATAATGACCCCAGTAGGGCAGTGTCAGATACACACAATGACCCCAGTAGGGCAGTGTCAGATACACACAATGACCCCAGTAGGGCACTGTCAGATACACATAATGACCCCAGTAGGGCAGTGCCAGATACACACAATGACCCCAGTAGGGTAGTATCAGATACACACAATGACCCCAGTAGGGCAGTGCCAGATACATACTGTATAATGACCCCAGTAGGGCAGTGCCAGATACATGTAATGACCCCAGTAGGGCAGTGCCAGATACACATAATGACCCCAGTAGGGCAGTGCCAGATACACATAATGACCCCAGTAGGGCAGTGCCAGATACATATAATGACCCCAGTATGGCAGTGCCAGATACATGTAATGACCCCAGTAGGGCAGTGCCAGATACACATAATGACCCCAGTAGGGCAGTGCCAGATACACATAATGACCCCAGTAGGGCAGTGCCAGATACATATAATGACCCCAGTAGGGCAGTGTCAGATACAAATAATGACCCCAGTAGGGCAGTGTCAGATACACATAATGACCCCAGTAGGGCAGTGCCAGATACACATAATGACCCCAGTAGGGCAGTGCCAAATACACATTATATGCCCCCAGCAGTGCCAGATACACATGATATGCCCCCCAGCAGTGCCAGATACACATGATATGCCCCCCAGCAGTGCCAGATACACATGATATGCCCCACAGTGCCAGATACACATGCCCCCAGTGCCAGATACATATATGCCCCCAGTGCAAGATACATATATGCCATACAATGCCAGATACACATGTCCCCACAGTGCCCCCCCCCCCCCCCAAAGTGCTGCTCATCGCGCTGCTGATGACTGTTCTTGAGGGCAGGGGGAGAGCACAGTGTGCGCCTCTCCTGCCCTCAGTCTCCGGCGGCACAGTAGTGTCTAGCTCCAAATAGGCGTTGTCTGCGAGTTCTGATTGGCTCATGGCCCGGTGCCACTTACATGGGGGCTGTGGATGCAGTGGGACGGACGCTGCTGCTGCAGGCAGGGCTGCTATCAGAAATGATAAGGCCCAGGACTGATCCCTTCCTCTCCCTCCACAGAAAATTCTGCCGCACTGCTCCACCCCTATGTGATGTCATATATATAATCATGTCTTGTATAATAGCCCCACTCACAGTGTCTTATGTTAGAAGCCACAGAGCGGGAGTCCAATGGTGGAGGTCGAAGAAGAAAGACCTCAAGAGAAGAGCTCCATTGCCCATGAAGAGACCCACAGCCGACGGGATCAAGCCAGTAGACAGAGGGTGAGCCCTGAGGACAGCCACAGATGGAGGCTGGGCAATGAGGATGGTGGTAGGTGGCGGGAGAGCAGAGAGTCCTGCAGTGGAGGGAAGCAGAAGAGCTGTATGAAGCTCCCCACTTCAGTCTCTCCTGCTGATGCTGGTAGGAGGCCATGGTCCTCTACCAGTTATTTATAAATCCCCCCTAGAGCACCAGGGTCATTAGACACTAGGCCTCAGGGACCTGTGAGCCATTAGGAACAGTAAGCCAGAGCCACCCCTCTCCATTAGAATGATTCTGGGAATTAGGCACAGGTCACTCCACAGTGCCACAGTTAGGCAGGCTTAAGGCCTGAGACCCCTTCTCATATACAGGTCACTCCACAGTGCCACAGTTAGGCAGGCTTAATGCCTGAGCCCCCTTCTCATATACAGGTCACTCCACAGTGCCACAGTTAGGCAGGCTTAAGGCTTGAGCCACCTTCTCATATACAGGTCACTCCACAGTGCCACAGTTAGGCAGGCTCAAGGCTTGAGCCACCTTCTCATATACAGGTCACTCCACAGTGCCACAGTTAGGCAGGGTAAGGCCTGAGCCACCTTTCTCATATACAGGTCACTCCACAGTGCCACAGTTAGGCAGGCTTAAGGCCTGAGCCCCCTTCTCATATACAGGTCACTCCACAGTGCCACAGTTAGGCAGGCTTAAGGCCTGAGCCCCCTTCTCATATACAGGTCACTCCACAGTGCCACAGTTAGGCAGGCTTAAGGCCTGAGCCTCCTTCTCATATACAGGTCACTCCACAGTGCCACAGTTAGGCAGGCTTAAGGCCTGAGCCCCCTTCTCATATACAGGTCACTCCACAGTGCCACAGTTAGGCAGGCTTAAGGCCTGAGCCCCCTTCTCATATACAGGTCACTCCACAGTGCCACAGTTAGGCAGGCTTAAGGCTTGAGCCCCCTTCTCATATACAGGTCACTCCACAGTGCCACAGTTAGGCAGGCTTAAGGCTTGAGCCACCTTCTCATATACAGGGGAATAAATTAGTGTGACGAAAGAAACTCACCACCGGGCACAAAACATGGCGAGCGCAGCAAGCCCGCGAGAGGACACGCTGCACTCACCATCAGGATCCCCCCTGTCAGATGCCCTAATACACATTGGTTGGATGCAGCGATGGTTAGATTAAACTCCAAGTGTTGAGTTGTCCGTATAATGGTGCATTGCAGGAGAAGGAGAAGTGTTGAGATGGTTTAGAAGAGATATTGGGGGTAATTTAGACCTGATCGCAGCAGCAAATTTGTTAGCAGTTGGGCAAAACCATGTGCAGTGCAGGTGGGGCAGATGTAACATGTGCAGAGAGAGAGAGTTAGATTTGGGTGGGTTATATTGTTCCTGTGCAGGGTAAATACTGGCTGCTTTATTGTTACACTGCAATTTAGATTTCAGTTTGAACACACTCCACCCAAATCTAACTCTCTCTGCACATGTTACATCTGCCTCCCCCCCCCCCTTCCCTGCACTGCACATGGGGGGTCATTCCGACCCGTTCGCACGCAACGGTTCTTCGCTGCAGTGAGAATGGGTCAGAACTGGCATGTGCGTCGTGCGCGTTGTGCATGCGCGTCGTTGCCATCGCTGTGCAATGACGTGCACAACGAAAAAAGAAGATGCAGCGCCGATTGCATGAAGATTGACAGCAGAGAGGGGTTCCGGGGCGGATACTCACCGTTGGATGCCGTTTTCGGGGAGTGATCTTCCGAACGCAGGCGTGTCCAGGCAAACGGAGGGCAGATGTCTGACGTCAAAGCTGTGAGGAACGTCGCTGGATCCGTCGCACAGGGTAAGTAGCTCCAGCCTTACTCTTCAACTGCACAAAACTTTTTTAGCATATCAGGGCTGCACAAGCGATCGCAGCCCTGCTAAGCTAAAATACACTCCCCCCATAGGCGCGGATTAGTTGATCACACCAGCAGCAAAAAGTTGCTGGCTGCGATCAACTCGGAATGACCCCCCATGGTGTTACACAACTGCTAACAAATTTGCTGCTGCGATCAGGTCTGAATTACCCCCATTGTATTTTGGTTGCATCTCTGCTCAGTTTCGCAGTTGTGTTGGCACAGTCACCATGAAGTGTAGATATTTGGAATACTTCAATGTCCGCAATGGTTTTGGTTTCCTCATAAACAAAGTAGATGCGCCAGCTAGTAACGTGACAGCGTACCCTCGCCCTCGCTGTTTGCATTCCTAAGTGAGGGAAAACGATCAGAAATCTCCAGATTTCTCAGCAACTAAACCAGTTTCTCAGTGTTTTTGTCACTATTGTGGTTGGCAGATTGCAGCCCCATCATTATGTGTGTTATGGAGAATTCTGTTCTATCCTCCACAGTGACCCCGTGAACAGAATACATTTCCCTTCCCCCGACACTGTCAGTATAACTGGGACTCATGGCGCAGGTGGATGTCCGCACAAACACGAAACCAACTGCGAAACATTCCTTATGGCTCTTGCTGCAGTGTGTGTGCAGTCAGTAGCGGATCTTGCCACGGGCAAGCAGGACTTTTGCCCGGGGCGCCGCCTTCCAGAGGGCGCTGGTGCCTTCCGGAGGGCGCCGCACCATGGCAAGATCCGCCACTGCTGTGCCCTCCGCTGCCCGCTGTGTCCCCCGGCTGTGTGGCTGTGTCCCCTGTGAAGGGAACTAGACGCTACGCGTCTAGTTTCCCTTCGTGGAGAGGACCTTTTGCTGTGCGGTGCGCGATGACGTTATCGCGCACCGCTCAGCATTTAAGCGGCGTTACTACTGTACAGGGGGCATAACTGACCACGCCCCCTGTATTAAGCCACGCCCCAATTCCCTGCACGGGGCGCAGAGAGGGCTCGAACCGGCCCTGTGTGCAGTGTTTATACAGTTGTTATATACTGGGGAGAGTGAGATTGGTTGTTAATGGAGAGGATATCCCACATCTCAACTATTATTATTATTATTATTAGGTGATTCATCACGCCCTACACCCCCTTAACCCTTGCACACCCTGTGGCGTGCAATATTTCTATTATATGGAGTATTACCTCCAATCGTAATTGTGTGAGTGGCTAAATATTGCACGGACAAAGGCCCTCATTATGAGTTGATCGCACGGTATCTGTTTTTAGCTGCCGTGCGATCAGATAGAATTTGAAACATAGAAACATAGAATTTGACGGCAGATAAGAACCACTTGGCCCATCTAGTCTGCCCCTTTTTTATTTTATCCTTTAGGCAATCTCAACCCTTTTTTAACCTTAATTCTTTGTAAGGATATTCATATGCCTGTCCCAAGCATGTTTAAATTGCCCTACAGTCTTAGCCTCTACCACCTCTGATGGGAGGCTATTCCACTTATCCACTACCCTTTCTGTGAAGTAATTTTTCCTTAAATTTCCCCTGAACCTCCCCCCCTCCAGTCTCAGTGCATGTCCTCGAGTTCTAATATTTCTCTTCCTTTGAAGAATGTTTCCCTCCTGAACTTTGTTAAAACCCTTGATATATTTGAAAGTTTCTATCATGTCCCCCCTTTCCCTTCTCTCCTCCAAACTATACATGTTAAGATCTTTTAGCCTTTCCGGGTAAGTTTTGTGATGTAGGCCATGCACCATTTTAGTTGCCCTTCTTTGTACACTCTCTAATGTATTTATATCCTTCTGGAGATAGGGTCTCCAGAACTGGACACAGTATTCCAGATGGGGCCTTACCAATGACCTATACAGTGGCATTATCACTTCTTTTTTCCTGCTACTGATTCCTCTCCCAATGCAACCAAGCATCTGACTTGCCTTTCTCATTGCTTTGTTGCATTGCTTTCCTGCCTTCAAGTCACTTGAAATAGTGACTCCTAAATCTCTTTCCTCCTCAGTAGTTTCCATTATAGTACCCTTGATACTATACTTAGCCTTTGGGTTTTTGAGACCCAAGTGCATGATTTTGCATTTTTTAGCATTAAACTGTAGTTGCCACGTTCTTGACCATTTCTCAAGCCTACCTAGGTCATCAATCATTTGTTTGACCCCTCCCGGTGTGTCTACCCTGTTGCATATCTTTGTATCATCTGCAAAAAGGCATATCTTCCCTTCAATACCATCTGCAATGTCACCAACAAAGATATTAAAGAGAACTGGACCTAGTACAGATCCCTGGGGTGCTCCACTGGTAACATTTCCCTCCATAGATTGCACTCCATTAACTACAACTGTCTGTTTCCTATCCTGCAACCAGGTTCTTATCCATTTCACTAATTTATAATCCACCCCCAGGCTTTCAAGTTTATTTAGCAGTCTGTGATGTGGGACAGTGTCAAATGCCTTACTAAAGTCTAGATATGCTACATCTACAGCTCCCCCTTGATCTATTATTTTCATCACAGAGTCAAAAAAGTCAATAAGATTTGTTTGGCATGATCTCCCACCAGTAAATCCATGCTGTTTTGGATCCTGTAAGTTGTTCGATTTAAGATATTCCACTACTCTTTCTTTTAATAGTTTTTCCATTACTTTCCCTACTACTGATGTAAGGCTTACTGGTCTGTAGTTACTTGCTTCTTCCTTGCTTCCACTTTTGTGCAGTGGAACTACATTTGCTCCTTTCCAGTCCTCTGGAATATCACCTGTATTTAGTGACTGGTTAAATAATTCTGTTAAAGGTGTAACCAGGACATCTTTTAGCTCTTTGAGTATCCTTGGGTGTATTCCATCTGGTCCCATTGATTTATCCACTTTTAGTTTTGAAAGTTCTGTTAGGACCTTCTCCTCTGTAAATGTATTTTCATCTACCTTATTTTTATGAATGTCCTTGCAATTTAACTGTGGCCCCATCCCTTCTTCTGTAGTAAATACTGAGCAAAAATAATTATTTAGGTGATCTGCTATTGCCTTGTCTCCCTCCACCAAATGCCCACTCTCTGTCTTAAGTCTTATTATTCCTCCATTTGATTTTCTCCTTTCACTTATATACTTAAAAAAAGTTTTGCCCCCTTTATCTACTGACTGGGCCATTTTCTCCTCAGCTTCTGCCTTTGCACGTCTGATCACTTTCTTAGCATCCTTCCGTCTGTCCAGATACTCCTCTTTGTCGTTATTATTTTGAGTCTGTTTGTATTTCCTAAAAGCCATCTTTTTTGCTTTCACACTAGTTGATACTACTTTTGTGAACCACACTGGCTTCCTTTTCCTGGTGCTTTTCCTAACCATTTTGATACAAAGGTCTGTTACACTTAGTAATGCACTTTTAATTTTTTTCCACCTCTCCTGCACCCCTTCCAAGTTCCTCCAGTCTGCCAATGAATCACTTAAACATCTCCCCATTTTTGCAAAGTCTGCATTTCTAAAATCCAACACCTTTGTTTTTGTGTGAGAGGAGTTGGATCCTGTCTTTATACTAAACCATACTGCTTGATGATCACTGGATCCCAGGTGCTCACCCACATATATATCAGATATTCTATCACCATTTGTAAGAATTAGATCTAATATTGAGTCTTTGCGAGTGGGCTCCCTCACCAATTGCTTGAGAGATGCTCCCTGTAAGGAATGTAGAAATTTGCCACTTGTAGCTGAACTTGCAAAAGACCCCTCCCAATTTACATCAGGTAAATTAAAGTCTCCCATGATTATGACTTCTCCCTTAAAAGCCATTTTAGAGATGTCCAACAATAGGTTCCTGTCCAAATCCTGCCCCTGGCCTGGTGGTCTATAGATCACCCCAATGCGAATAATGTCCTTCTTCCCAGTTTCTATGGTGACCCAAAGGGCCTCAGTTGCAGCCTATGGGGGAGTGTATTTTTGCATAGCAAGGCTGCGTTCGCTTGTGCTGCCGATCTATACAAAAAGGTTTTGTGCAGTTTAGGAGCAGGTCTGGGCTTACTTACCCACTGCAATCACTTCAGTCTGTCCAGTCCCGGAATTGATGTCAGACATCCGCCCTCGAAATGCCTCGACATGCCTGCGTTGGGCTCACCACTCCCCGAAAACGATCACTTGACGCCCGGATCTATACTTGCTGCCGAACTATACAAAAAGGTTTTGTGCAGTTTAGGAGCAGGTCTGGGCTTACTTACCCACTGCAATCACTTCAGTCTGTCCAGTCCCGGAATTGATGTCAGACATCCGCCCTCGAAAATCGAAATGCCTCGACATGCCTGCGTTGGGCTCACCACTCCCCGAAAACGATCACTTGACGCCCGGATCTATACTTGCTGCCGAACTATACAAAAAGGTTTTGTGCAGTTTAGGAGCAGGTCTGGGCTTACTTACCCACTGCAATCACTTCAGTCTGTCCAGTCCCGGAATTGATGTCAGACATCCGCCCTCGAAATGCCTCGACATGCCTGCGTTGGGCTCACCACTCCCCGAAAACGATCACTTGACGCCCGGATCCGCCTTCTGCCTGTCAATCTTCCTGCGTTCACGGCTGCAAAGTCTTTCTTCGTAGTTCTTGTCATTGCCCAGCGATGACCATCGCCGGGTAACGACGCGCCTGCGCATTGCGGCTGCTAAATAGTTCAGCGTGCGATCAGGTTGGAATGACCCCTAAAGGGCGTGCGATGGTTAAGGGGTCGAAGACCCTTGCAATGGCGTGAAAAGCGCATGCAGGACCTGATGAATCACCTAGTATGTGTTGTGGTTGGGGGAGTGACGGGTGTGGGGAAGACGTGGATGGGGTCCGGGGGTGCCGCAGGTGGGGGAGGGGCGGTTGCCGGGGTGCCGCATGTGGAGGAGGGGCTGGTGCGTTGTACTGAGGGTGGGGGAGGGTGCGTGGGTGCCGCGGGTGGGGTCCGGAGCCACCGCAGGTGGGGGAGGAGTGGTTGTGGGGGTGCAGTGGGTGGGGGAGTGGCGGGTGTGGCAGGTGGGGGAGGGGCATGTGCGGGGATGCTGCAGGTGGGAGAGGGGGTCTGGAGCCACCACGGGTGTTGGACGGGGGTGTGGGGGTGCCGCGGATGGGGCCCGGAGGTACTGTGAGTGGGGGAGGGGCGGGTAATGCTTCTCCTCCTGTCAGCAGATAAGCTGCTGTCCTCCCTTTGGCAGTGGCTCTCCCGGAGACTCGCACAGCAGCCAGTCACTATTATTAGCGCCGGTGTCCCAATGCGCCGCATTACAGGGAAGAAGATGCACTCAATAAACTACAGCTCCCAGCAGCCCTAAGGGCCGGAATGCTCCTGCGCTAAGGGCTGCTGGGAGCTGTAGTTTATTGAGTGCATCTTCTACCCTATTGTGACACCGGCGCTAATAATAGTGACTGGCTGGCAGAACTGACTGACTCACTGAATCAATGTAAGAGGCGAGAGTGCAGTGCAGTGTCAGTGATCCTGCACACCCACTGCACTGCACTGCACTGTCACCTGTTACATTGATTCAGCGTCCAGACATTACCCTCCGCGATATCACCCTCTCTATCCGTTACATTAGCCATCTCGGGGCTTCCAGGCCGGCAGCCCAGGTGCTGTGTTGCGGAGTCAGAGCCTCTGGGGATCTGGGCGCGGCTGTGGCGGGGAGACACTTCTGTGACATCACACGCAGAGGAGGCTCCGGGGCTCAGAGAGTATGCGGCGCAGGGAGGACTATGAAAGCCTTCCGCTTTCATACACATCTATGCCGGTGGCCGCAGCAGCTTTTGTTCCACCTGCGCCGCGGCTAGGGAGTGGGGATTGTTGATGGCGGAGGGGGCAGGCGGACTGGCAGCAGGACATAGGACGCTGCAGTAAAAGGATTTTACCCCCCTATCTACAGTGCAGGTACAGGACCTTTTTATTATGGTCTGTACCGATTTTTGGCTCTCCAAACTTCCATTGAAAGTATTGGAAAAGGGGCATGGCCATGCCACTTTACCCATGGCCACGCCCCCTTTTGGAATTTGTAGCAATGTTTATGTGGTAGCCCACTAGTATTAGGTATGCAAGATCTGCAGTCACTGTGTATAGTACATCACCCTTACCTTGCCCCGGCTGGTCATGGGTTCAGGCACAGTTACCAGAGGGTCCCCTGAAGAATCAGGTCTTTAACTACAAGTACATTGTGGGTGTGGACTACAGGTGTCGGTGCAGCGCATAAAGAATTGGGCGCCAGGCCATCTCAGAAAAACAGCATAAAGTTTATTCAAACATCAAACCGGGATATTTCAGGGATAACTTGTGAACACTCCTCCAGCACAAAGCATAAGTTACAGTGGATCACACATCAGGGCACCTCCTCCAGCGCATCGCTTAGTCGCAGCGGCATATACATGGCAAACAGCATTACGTACCAGGGCATTCTGTGACCAGTAGTGCTACACATCAGGTGACCGTCTCTCTCTCTCTTACTTAGCGAGGATTCTTTTCCTTGGGGGCGCTTACTCACGCCGCGTGGCTTTCCGACCACTTCACCCAGATACCTCTCGAGATACTTTTCCATGGGGGCGCTTACTCACGCCGCGTGGCTTCCGACCACTTCACCCAGATACCTCTTGAGACTCACACCATTAGCACACTTTTCTCCTGGCATCACCCTTTCACTGGATTCTGCATACTGCTGCTCTCACACTGCGATGTCTCCCTCTGTCATCAAGTGCTTTGCTGTGGCTGGCATCACTCCCCACCTAAACATGTGGGGAGCCCTCACTGGGGCTACATCTTTCTGGCTAAATCCACCTCACTGTCTGCTCACTCTCTTCACTGACTGTCCTCCTCCTAGGCTGCTGCAGGACAACCTTTTTATAACCCTGCATTCCCAGGTACACATTCTATCTGGGATTTCCCGCTCTGTGTTTCCCGCTCTCAGTTTCCCGCTCTGAGTCTGCAAATGAGTGAGTCATGCCCTTTGCATTTTGCAGACTAATCTGTATAGCTATGAGCTGTGCTGTTAACTCCTTCTGTGCTGCAAGCCGTAGGCTGCTGGCACAGTGCTATGCAACTCCAGCAAACATTTTACTTTTATTAAAGTCATGCTGGCACCTGTAGTGCCACAGTTGATTTGGGCTGCAGTTTCAGGGTATCACATTTATGCGTAAATTGTTGGAGGGTACGTTGCTGCAGATGCAGTGGGCCTATTTTGGGGTGTGGGCCTGGAGCTGTAGCTCCATCAGTCCCATTGCTAATCCTGCTCTGGGAACACACAGCAGCCAAGGGGCAGCGCCTCCCATTGGATGTAACCTGTGTGGGAGGGCGTTTCTCGCCCAATCAGCTGTGGACTGGATGTGATAGACCTGCTGCTAACCCAATGAGCTCCTAGCCACGCCCA
Source organism: Pseudophryne corroboree (assembly GCF_028390025.1). Lineage (NCBI taxonomy): Eukaryota > Metazoa > Chordata > Amphibia > Anura > Myobatrachidae > Pseudophryne > Pseudophryne corroboree. The sequence goes on along the minus strand of NC_086455.1, from coordinate 176,482,156 downwards.
GCGTTATCCACACAGTCACAGAGTCACAGATCTGGGCTATTATATAGGAGATTATTATTACTACCTTATATGGCACCACATAATGTACATAGTGCCATACAGGGTAATATATGAAATATCTCATATTTACAGGGTAATGAAGAGTGAGTGGTAAATAGCACAAGTGACTGTAAACTTCAAGGTAGTAGGATTGTATGATCCTCGCAGAATTTAGTTAGGTAAGCAAACAGTTAACAGTTTGGGAGCTGGAGGCTATTAGAAAAGTGGGAGAGTTTAGGAAGGAGCTAGAGGACATTTTCATCTTTCTCTTTTGGATTTTGCACCCACCCTCCCCAAGTCACCTTTTTGCCCCACCCGTTTTTTCCTTTATCTTTGCCGGTTGGGGTTTTCAACCTATAGGTGGCGGGAAAGAACGGCAGTTATAATAATGGGAGTGTTTAGGGAGAAGCTAGAGGACATTTTGTTGAGGAAGGAGTATTCCTCTTCCTCTTTGTCTTTTGAAGTTCCCCTGTGGAGGTCATACTGCTGCACTGTGAGTCTCTTTTGGAGTTCCCCTGAGGAGGTCATACTGCTGCACTGTGAGTCTCTTTTAGAGTTCCCCTGAGGAGGTCATACTGCTGCACTGTGAGTCTCTTTTGGAGTTCCCCTGAGGAAGTCATACTGCTGCACTGTGAGTCTCTTTTGGAGTTCCCCTGAGGAGGTCATACTGCTGCACTGTGAGTCTCTTTTGGAGTTCCCCTGAGGAGGTCATACTGCTGCACTGTGAGTCTCTTTTAGAGTTCCCCTGAGGAGGTCATACTGCTGCACTGTGAGTCTCTTATGGAGTTCCCCTGAGGAGGTCATACTGCTGCACTGTGAGTCTCTTTTGGAGTTCCCCTGAGGAGGTCATACTGCTGCACTGTGAGTCTCTTTTGGAGTTCCCCTGAGGAGGTCATACTGCTGCACTGTGAGTCTCTTTTGGAGTTCCCCTGAGGAGGTCATACTGCTGCACTGTGAGTCTCTTTTAGAGTTCCCCTGAGGAGGTCATACTGCTGCACTGTGAGTCTCTTTTAGAGTTCCCCTGAGGAGGTCATACTGCTGCACTGTGAGTCTCTTTTGGAGTTCCCCTGAGGAGGTCATACTGCTGCACTGTGAGTCTCTTTTGGAGTTCCCCTGAGGAGGTCATACTGCTGCACTGTGAGTCTCTTTTGGAGTTCCCCTGAGGAGGTCATACTGCTGCACTGTGAGTCTCTTTTAGAGTTCCCCTGAGGAGGTCATACTGCTGCACTGTGAGTCTCTTTTGGAGTTCCCCTGAGGAGGTCATACTGCTGCACTGTGAGTCTCTTTTGGAGTTCCCCATGAGGAGGTCATACTGCTGCACTGTGAGTCTCTCATGGAGTTCCCCTGAGGAGGTCATACTGCTGCACTGTGAGTCTCTTTTAGAGTTCCCCTGAGGAGGTCATACTGCTGCACTGTGAGTCTCTTTTGGAGTTCCCCTGAGGAGGTCATACTGCTGCACTGTGAGTCTCTTTTGGAGTTCCCCTGAGGAGGTCATACTGCTGCACTGTGAGTCTCTTTTGGAGTTCCCCTGAGGAGGTCATACTGCTGCACTGTGAGTCTCTTTTAGAGTTCCCCTGAGGAGGTCATACTGCTGCACTGTGAGTCTCTTTTGGAGTTCCCCTGAGGAGGTCATACTGCTGCACTGTGAGTCTCTTTTGGAGTTCCCCATGAGGAGGTCATACTGCTGCACTGTGAGTCTCTTTTGGAGTTCCCCTGAGGAGGTCATACTGCTGCACTGTGAGTCTCTTTTGGAGTTCCCCTGAGGAGGTCATACTGCTGCACTGTGAGTCTCTTTTGGAGTTCCCCTGAGGAGGTCATACTGCTGCACTGTGAGTCTCTTTTAGAGTTCCCCTGAGGAGGTCATACTGCTGCACTGTGAGTCTCTTTTGGAGTTCCCCTGAGGAGGTCATACTGCTGCACTGTGAGTCTCTTTTGGAGTTCCCCTGAGGAGGTCATACTGCTGCACTGTGAGTCTCTTTTAGAGTTCCCCTGAGGAGGTCATACTGCTGCACTGTGAGTCTCTTTTAGAGTTCTGCTGAGGAGGTCATACTGCTGCACTGTGAGTCTCTTTTAGAGTTCCCCTGAGGAGGTCATACTGCTGCACTGTGAGTCTCTTGGAGTTCCCCTGAGGAGGTCATTCTGCTGCACTGTGAGTCTCTTTTGGAGTTCCCCTGAGGAGGTCATACTGCTGCACTGTGAGTCTCTTTTGGAGTTCCCCTGAGGAGGTCATACTGCTGCACTGTAAGTCTCTCATGGAGTTCCCCTGAGGAGGTCATACTGCTGCACTGTGAGTCTCTCATGGAGTTCCCCTGAGGAGGTCATACTGCTGCACTGTGAGTCTCTTTTGGAGTTCCCCTGAGGAGGTCATACTGCTGCACTGTGAGTCTCTTTTAGAGTTCCCCTGAGGAGGTCATACTGCTGCACTGTGAGTCTCTTTTGGAGTTCCCCTGAGGAGGTCATACTGCTGCACTGTGAGTCTCTTTTAGAGTTCCCCTGAGGAGGTCATACTGCTGCACTGTGAGTCTCTTTTGGAGTTCCCCTGAGGAGGTCATACTGCTGCACTGTGAGTCTCTTTTGGAGTTCCCCTGAGGAGGTCATACTGCTGCACTGTGAGTCTCTTTTGGAGTTCCCCTGAGGAGGTCATACTGCTGCACTGTGAGTCTCTTTTAGAGTTCCCCTGAGGAGGTCATACTGCTGCACTGTGAGTCTCTTTTGGAGTTCCCCTGAGGAGGTCATACTGCTGCACTGTGAGTCTCTTTTAGAGTTCCCCTGAGGAGGTCATACTGCTGCACTGTGAGTCTCTTTTGGAGTTCCCCTGAGGAGGTCATACTGCTGCACTGTGAGTCTCTTTTGGAGTTCCCCTGAGGAGGTCATACTGCTGCACTGTGAGTCTCTTTTAGAGTTCCCCTGAGGAGGTCATACTGCTGCACTGTGAGTCTCTTTTGGAGTTCCCCTGTGGAGGTCATACTGCTGCACTGTGAGTCTCTTTTGGAGTTCCCCTGAGGAGGTCATACTGCTGCACTGTGAGTCTCTTTTAGAGTTCCCCTGAGGAGGTCATACTGCTGCACTGTGAGTCTCTTTTGGAGTTCCCCTGAGGAGGTCATACTGCTGCACTGTGAGTCTCTTTTGGAGTTCCCCATGAGGAGGTCATACTGCTGCACTGTGAGTCTCTTTTGGAGTTCCCCTGAGGAGGTCATACTGCTGCACTGTGAGTCTCTTTTGGAGTTCCCCTGAGGAGGTCATACTGCTGCACTGTGAGTCTCTTTTGGAGTTCCCCTGAGGAGGTCATACTGCTGCACTGTGAGTCTCTTTTAGAGTTCCCCTGAGGAGGTCATACTGCTGCACTGTGAGTCTCTTTTGGAGTTCCCCTGAGGAGGTCATACTGCTGCACTGTGAGTCTCTTTTGGAGTTCCCCTGAGGAGGTCATACTGCTGCACTGTGAGTCTCTTTTAGAGTTCCCCTGAGGAGGTCATACTGCTGCACTGTGAGTCTCTTTTAGAGTTCTGCTGAGGAGGTCATACTGCTGCACTGTGAGTCTCTTTTAGAGTTCCCCTGAGGAGGTCATACTGCTGCACTGTGAGTCTCTTGGAGTTCCCCTGAGGAGGTCATACTGCTGCACTGTGAGTCTCTTTTGGAGTTCCCCTGAGGAGGTCATACTGCTGCACTGTGAGTCTCTTTTGGAGTTCCCCTGTGGAAGTCATACTGCTGCACTGTGAGTCTCTTATGGAGTTCCCCTGAGGAGGTCATACTGCTGCACTGTGAGTCTCTTTTGGAGTTCCCCTGAGGAGGTCATACTGCTGCACTGTAAGTCTCTCATGGAGTTCCCCTGAGGAGGTCATACTGCTGCACTGTGAGTCTCTCATGGAGTTCCCCTGAGGAGGTCATACTGCTGCACTGTGAGTCTCTCATGGAGTTCCCCTGAGGAGGTCATACTGCTGCACTGTGAGTCTCTTTTGGAGTTCCCCTGAGGAGGTCATACTGCTGCACTGTGAGTCTCTTATGGAGTTCCCCTGAGGAGGTCATACTGCTGCACTGTGAGTCTCTCATGGAGTTCCCCTGATGAGGTCATACTGCTGCACTGTGAGTCTCTTATGGAGTTCCCCTGAGGAGGTCATACTGCTGCACTGTGAGTCTCTTTTGGAGTTTCCCTGAGGAGGTCATACTGCTGCACTGTGAGTCTCTTATGGAGTTCCCCTGAGGAGGTCATACTGCTGCACTGTGAGTCTCTTATGGAGTTCCCCTGAGGAGGTCATACTGCTGCACTGTGAGTCTCTGCACTGTGAGTCTCTTTTGGAGTTTCCCTGAGGAGGTCATACTGCTGCACTGTGAGTCTCTTTTGGAGTTCCCCTGAGGAGGTCATACTGCTGCACTGTGAGTCTCTTTTGGAGTTCCCCTGAGGAGGTCATACTGCTGCACTGTGAGTCTCTTTTAGAGTTCCGCTGAGGAGGTCATACTGCTGCACTGTGAGTCTCTTTTAGAGTTCCCCTGAGGAGGTCATACTGCTGCACTGTGAGTCTCTTGGAGTTCCCCTGAGGAGGTCATACTGCTGCACTGTGAGTCTCTTTTGGAGTTCCCCTGAGGAGGTCATACTGCTGCACTGTGAGTCTCTTTTGGAGTTCCCCTGTGGAAGTCATACTGCTGCACTGTGAGTCTCTTATGGAGTTCCCCTGAGGAGGTCATACTGCTGCACTGTGAGTCTCTTTTGGAGTTCCCCTGAGGAGGTCATACTGCTGCACTGTAAGTCTCTCATGGAGTTCCCCTGAGGAGGTCATACTGCTGCACTGTGAGTCTCTCATGGAGTTCCCCTGAGGAGGTCATACTGCTGCACTGTGAGTCTCTCATGGAGTTCCCCTGAGGAGGTCGTACTGCTGCACTGTGAGTCTCTTTTGGAGTTCCCCTGAGGAGGTCATACTGCTGCACTGTGAGTCTCTTATGGAGTTCCCCTGAGGAGGTCATACTGCTGCACTGTGAGTCTCTCATGGAGTTCCCCTGATGAGGTCATACTGCTGCACTGTGAGTCTCTTATGGAGTTCCCCTGAGGAGGTCATACTGCTGCACTGTGAGTCTCTTTTGGAGTTTCCCTGAGGAGGTCATACTGCTGCACTGTGAGTCTCTTATGGAGTTCCCCTGAGGAGGTCATACTGCTGCACTGTGAGTCTCTTATGGAGTTCCCCTGAGGAGGTCATACTGCTGCACTGTGAGTCTCTTTTGGAGTTTCCCTGAGGAGGTCATACTGCTGCACTGTGAGTCTCTTATGGAGTTCCCCTGAGGAGGTCATACTGCTGCACTGTGAGTCTCTTTTGGAGTTCCCTTGAGGAGGTCATACTGCTGCACTGTGAGTCTCTGCACTGTGAGTCTCTTTTGGAGTTTCCCTGAGGAGGTCATACTGCTGCACTGTGAGTCTCTTTTGGAAAATACAGGCTAATCCAGCAACTGTCTCATCCACAAGGCGCGTCAGTTAATGACGCTATCCCAGAGGCGCTGTCCTCTGTTATGTATCTGTCATTTGACTATGCTTTGAAAGTAGGGTTGTGGGCTCCCATGCGCTGTTGGGTAAAGTTGATATTGAGTCTGCATTTCGTCTGTTGCCATTGCACTCTGGTTCGTTTTGTTTCATGGGCTTTCGGCTGGACGAAGGATTTTACATTGACAAATGCCTGCCCATGGGTTGCTCGGTCTCCTGGGTTTTTTCGAGGCCTTTAGTTCATTTCATCATTGGTGCGTTTGAGCTGGGACGGGCGAAGTGGGAGTCGCCCACTATCTGGATGATTTCCTATGCGTGGGGCCTGTCCATTCTGACAGGTGTGCGTGATTGCTGTTCTCCTTGAAAGCACTCTTTTTGGAGTTTGGGGTTCCAATCGCCCCGGAAAAATGAAAAATGTGAAGGTCCCTGCACTTGCCTGTCGTATCTAGGCATAGAAATAGATACTGAGGCGGGCGCTGCCATTTGCCAGTAGACAAAGTTGCCAAACTGCGTGAGGGGATTGAGAGAGCATTGGCAGGTGGCAAGGTTACCTTGCGCCAGTGCCAATCCCTTCTCTGTCTTTTCAAGTTTGCTTGCAGGGTAATTCCCATGGGTAGGGTTTTTTGCCATAAATTGGAGAGGGCGACGGCTGGCGTGCGTCGGCCACATCACTTCATTAGGTTGTCATCCAAGATTCGCAGGGATCTGTGAGTTTGGGATGCCTTCACAGTGGCAAACGCAGGATTTTCATGGGGGGGTTTCCGTAAATGTGTGTGTTTTTAATTGAGTAGCCAGCACACTGCACAAGCTGTGTACATTATATATGTGTGTGTGTGTGTGTATATATATATATATATATATATATATATACTAGGTGCTTCATCGCGCCCTACGGGCGCTCTTCACACCGTCGAAAGGGGCTACGCCCCCTTAACCCCTGCACGCCTTGCTGGGGTTCAATATTTGTATGAGTATTACCTGCATTCCTAGGTTTGTTAGTGGTTAAATATTGCACGACAAAAGTGCTTCCAATGGTGAAGGGGCGTAGCCCCTTGCGACGGCGTGAACAGTGCCTGCAGAGCCCGATGTACAGAATGTAGCGGGTGCGGGGGGGACCGCGGATGAGGCAGGGAGTATGTAGATGCTGCGAGTGGACGGGGAGGTGGATGCAGGTGGGGGGGGGGGGGGGGGGGACCTATACCTATGTAATTTTATTTGTAACAATATATAGGACACGGATAAGGATGTATGTGATATAGACATACCCGCATGAAGAGGTATATGGTGTCATTAGACACAGAGGGGAGTGCTGGTACAATGCGGAGCAGGGGCAGCTGTGTCCTCTCTCTACACCGTACCATCCTTCAGGTGTAGCAGCACGGACATGTTGCGCACGCAAGGTCTCCACGCGGCCGCAGGTGCACCAGTCCCCTCTGCATGCGCTATGTGCGCGCCCCCCTCAGGTGCAGTAGGAGGAGGGGGCGATGGCTGGAGCTGGTACCAGGGCCAATGGGCATGGACAGCGCGGTCATGTGCTCGGTGCTGGGCTTGCGCCCTGCGCTTGCTGTGTGAGGGATAGGGAGGAGGCGGCAGAGCGGAGCATCACCGATATACCGGTAGCTATGGGGGGCACCGCAGGGGGTTATGGCTCCTGTACTCCTGGTGAGGGTTTGTCAGGGAGGTATCAAGGAGCCAGTGGTATGGACCGTGTATGGGATACAGGGCGGTAGGGATGGGATACAGAGACGCGGGGCGGAAGGGAGGGGATACAGAAACTAGAGATGAGCGCCTGAAATTTTTCGGGTTTTGTGTTTTGGTTTTGGGTTCGGTTCCGCGGCCGTGTTTTGGGTTCGACCGCGTTTTGGCAAAACCTCACCGAATTTTTTTTGTCGGATTCGGGTGTGTTTTGGATTCGGGTGTTTTTTTCAAAAAACACTAAAAAACAGCTTAAATCATAGAATTTGGGGGTCATTTTGATCCCAAAGTATTATTAACCTCAAAAACCATAATTTACACTCATTTTCAGTCTATTCTGAATACCTCACACCTCACAATATTATTTTTAGTCCTAAAATTTGCACCGAGGTCGCTGTGTGAGTAAGATAAGCGACCCTAGTGGCCGACACAAACACCGGGCCCATCTAGGAGTGGCACTGCAGTGTCACGCAGGATGTCCCTTCCAAAAAACCCTCCCCAAACAGCACATGACGCAAAGAAAAAAAGAGGCGCAATGAGGTAGCTGTGTGAGTAAGATTAGCGACCCTAGTGGCCGACACAAACACCGGGCCCATCTAGGAGTGGCACTGCAGTGTCACGCAGGATGTCCCTTCCAAAAAACCCTCCCCAAACAGCACATGACGCAAAGAAAAAAAGAGGCGCAATGAGGTAGCTGTGTGAGTAAGATTAGCGACCCTAGTGGCCGACACAAACACCGGGCCCATCTAGGAGTGGCACTGCAGTGTCACGCAGGATGGCCCTTCCAAAAAACCCTCCCCAAACAGCACATGACGCAAAGAAAAAAAGAGGCGCAATGAGGTAGCTGTGTGAGTAAGATTAGCGACCCTAGTGGCCGACACAAACACCGGGCCCATCTAGGAGTGGCACTGCAGTGTCACGCAGGATGTCCCTTCCAAAAAACCCTCCCCAAACAGCACATGACACAAAGAAAAAAAGAGGCGCAATGAGGTAGCTGTGTGAGTAAGATTAGCGACCCTAGTGGCCAACACAAACACCGGGCCCATCTAGGAGTGGCACTGCAGTGTCACGCAGGATGTCCCTTCCAAAAAACCCTCCCCAAACAGCACATGACGCAAAGAAAAAAAGAGGCGCAATGAGGTAGCTGTGTGAGTAAGATTAGCGACCCTAGTGGCCGACACAAACACCGGGCCCATCTAGGAGTGGCACTGCAGTGTCACGCAGGATGTCCCTTCCAAAAAACCCTCCCCAAACAGCACATGACGCAAAGAAAAAAAGAGGCGCAATGAGGTAGCTGACTGTGTGAGTAAGATTAGCGACCCTAGTGGCCGACACAAACACCGGGCCCATCTAGGAGTGGCACTGCAGTGTCACGCAGGATGTCCCTTCCAAAAAACCCTCCCCAAACAGCACATGACGCAAAGAAAAAAAGAGGCGCAATGAGGTAGCTGACTGTGTGAGTAAGATTAGCGACCCTAGTGGCCGACACAAACACCGGGCCCATCTAGGAGTGGCACTGCAGTGTCACGCAGGATGTCCCTTCCAAAAAACCCTCCCCAATCAGCACATGATGCAAAGAAAAAGAAAAGAAAAAAGAGGTGCAAGATGGAATTGTCCTTGGGCCCTCCCACCCACCCTTATGTTGTGTAAACAAAACAGGACATGCACACTTTAACCAACCCATCATTTCAGTGACAGGGTCTGCCACACGACTGTGACTGATATGACGGGTTGGTTTGGACCCCCCCCAAAAAAGAAGCAATTAATCTCTCCTTGCACAAACTGGCTCTACAGAGGCAAGATGTCCACCTCATCTTCACCCTCCGATATATCACCGTGTACATCCCCCTCCTCACAGATTATCAATTCGTCCCCACTGGAATCCACCATCTCAGCTCCCTGTGTACTTTGTGGAGGCAATTGCTGCTGGTCAATGTCTCCGCGGAGGAATTGATTATAATTCATTTTAATGAACATCATCTTCTCCACATTTTCTGGATGTAACCTCGTACGCCGATTGCTGACAAGGTGAGCGGCGGCACTAAACACTCTTTCGGAGTACACACTTGTGGGAGGGCAACTTAGGTAGAATAAAGCCAGTTTGTGCAAGGGCCTCCAAATTGCCTCTTTTTCCTGCCAGTATAGGTACGGACTGTGTGACGTGCCTACTTGGATGCGGTCACTCATATAATCCTCCACCATTCTATCAATGTTGAGAGAATCATATGCAGTGACAGTAGACGACATGTCCGTAATCGTTGTCAGGTCCTTCAGTCCGGACCAGATGTCAGCATCAGCAGTCGCTCCAGACTGCCCTGCATCACCGCCAGCGGGTGGGCTCGGAATTCTGAGCCTTTTCCTCGCACCCCCAGTTGCGGGAGAATGTGAAGGAGGAGATGTTGACAGGTCGCGTTCCGCTTGACTTGACAATTTTGTCACCAGCAGGTCTTTCAACCCCAGCAGACCTGTGTCTGCCGGAAAGAGAGATCCAAGGTAGGCTTTAAATCTAGGATCGAGCACGGTGGCCAAAATGTAGTGCTCTGATTTCAACAGATTGACCACCCGTGAATCCTTGTTAAGCGAATTAAGGGCTGCATCCACAAGTCCCACATGCCTAGCGGAATCGCTCCCTTTTAGCTCCTTCTTCAATGCCTCCAGCTTCTTCTGCAAAAGCCTGATGAGGGGAATGACCTGACTCAGGCTGGCAGTGTCTGAACTGACTTCACGTGTGGCAAGTTCAAAGGGCATCAGAACCTTGCACAACGTTGAAATCATTCTCCACTGCACTTGAGACAGGTGCATTCCACCTACTATATCGTGCTCAATTGTATAGGCTTGAATGGCCTTTTGCTGCTCCTCCAACCTCTGAAGCATATAGAGGGTTGAATTCCACCTCGTTACCACTTCTTGCTTCAGATGATGGCAGGGCAGGTTCAGTAGTTTTTGGTGGTGCTCCAGTCTTCTGTACGTGGTGCCTGTACGCCGAAAGTGTCCCGCAATTTTTCTGGCCACCGACAGCATCTCTTGCACGCCCCTGTCGTTTTTTAAAAAATTCTGCACCACCAAATTCAAGGTATGTGCAAAACATGGGACGTGCTGGAATTTGCCCATATTTAATGCACACACAATATTGCTGGCGTTGTCCGATGCCACAAATCCACAGGAGAGTCCAATTGGGGTAAGCCATTCCGCGATGATCTTCCTCAGTTGCCGTAAGAGGTTTTCAGCTGTGTGCGTATTCTGGAAAGCGGTGATACAAAGCGTAGCCTGCCTAGGAAAGAGTTGGCGTTTGCGAGATGCTGCTACTGGTGCCGCCGCTGCTGTTCTTGCGGCGGGAGTCCATACATCTACCCAGTGGGCTGTCACAGTCATATAGTCCTGACCCTGCCCTGCTCCACTTGTCCACATGTCCGTGGTTAAGTGGACATTGGGTACAACTGCATTTTTTAGGACACTGGTGAGTCTTTTTCTGACGTCCGTGTACATTCTCGGTATCGCCTGCCTAGAGAAGTGGAACCTAGATGGTATTTGGTAACGGGGGCACACTGCCTCAATAAATTGTCTAGTTCCCTGTGAACTAACGGCGGATACCGGACGCACGTCTAACACCAACATAGTTGTCAAGGACTCAGTTATCCGCTTTGCAGTAGGATGACTGCTGTGATATTTCATCTTCCTCGCAAAGGACTGTTGAACAGTCAATTGCTTACTGGAAGTAGTACAAGTGGGCTCACGACTTCCCCTCTGGGATGACCATCGACTCCCAGCGGCAACAACAGCAGCGCCAGCAGCAGTAGGCGTTACACGCAAGGATGCATCGGAGGAATCCCAGGCAGGAGAGGACTCGTCAGAATTGCCAGTGACATGGCCTGCAGGACTATTGGCATTCCTGGGGAAGGAGGAAATTGACACTGAGGGAGTTGGTGGGGTGGTTTGCGTGAGCTTGGTTACAAGAGGAAGGGATTTACTGGTCAGTGGACTGCTTCCGCTGTCACCCAAAGTTTTTGAACTTGTCACTGACTTATTATGAATGCGCTGCAGGTGACGTATAAGGGAGGATGTTCCGAGGTGGTTAACGTCCTTACCCCTACTTATTACAGCTTGACAAAGGGAACACACGGCTTGACACCTGTTGTCCGCATTTCTGGTGAAATACCTCCACACCGAAGAGCTGATTTTTTTGGTATTTTCACCTGGCATGTCAACGGCCATATTCCTCCCACGGACAACAGGTGTCTCCCCGGGTGCCTGACTTAAACAAACCACCTCACCATCAGAATCCTCCTGGTCAATTTCCTCCCCAGCGCCAGCAACACCCATATCCTCCTCATCCTGGTGTACTTCAACACTGACATCTTCAATCTGACTATCAGGAACTGGACTGCGGGTGCTCCTTCCAGCACTTGCAGGGGGCGTGCAAATGGTGGAAGGCGCATGCTCTTCACGTCCAGTGTTGGGAAGGTCAGGCATCGCAACCGACACAATTGGACTCTCCTTGTGGATTTGGGATTTCAAAGAACGCACAGTTCTTTGCGGTGCTTTTGCCAGCTTGAGTCTTTTCAGTTTTCTAGCGAGAGGCTGAGTGCTTCCATCCTCATGTGAAGCTGAACCACTAGCCATGAACATAGGCCAGGGCCTCAGCCGTTCCTTGCCACTCCGTGTGGTAAATGGCATATTGGCAAGTTTACGCTTCTCCTCCGACAATTTTATTTTAGGTTTTGGAGTCCTTTTTTTACTGATATTTGGTGTTTTGGTTTTGACATGCTCTGTACTATGCCATTGGGCATCGGCCTTGGCAGACGACGTTGCTGGCATTTCATCGTCTCGGCCATGACTAGTGGCAGCAGCTTCAGCACGAGGTGGAAGTGGATCTTGATCTTTCCCTAATTTTGGAACCTCAACATTTTTGTTCTCCATATTTTAATAGGCACAACTAAAAGGCACCTCAGGTAAACAATGGAGATGGATGGATTGGATACTAGTATACAATTATGGACGGGCTGCCGAGTGCCGACACAGAGGTAGCCACAGCCGTGAACTACCGCACTGTACTGTGTCTGCTGCTAATATATAGACTGGTTGATAAAGAGATAGTATACTCGTAACTAGTATGTATGTATGTATAAAGAAAGAAAAAAAAACCACGGTTAGGTGGTATATACAATTATGGACGGGCTGCCGAGTGCCGACACAGAGGTAGCCACAGCCGTGAACTACCGCACTGTACTGTGTCTGCTGCTAATATATAGACTGGTTGATAAAGAGATAGTATACTCGTAACTAGTATGTATGTATAAAGAAAGAAAAAAAAACCACGGTTAGGTGGTATATACAATTATGGACGGGCTGCCGAGTGCCGACACAGAGGTAGCCACAGCCGTGAACTACCGCACTGTACTGTGTCTGCTGCTAATATATAGACTGGTTGATAAAGAGATAGTATACTCGTAACTAGTATGTATGTATAAAGAAAGAAAAAAAAACCACGGTTAGGTGGTATATACAATTATGGACGGGCTGCCGAGTGCCGACACAGAGGTAGCCACAGCCGTGAACTACCGCACTGTACTGTGTCTGCTGCTAATATATAGACTGGTTGATAAAGAGATAGTATACTCGTAACTAGTATGTATGTATAAAGAAAGAAAAAAAAACCACGGTTAGGTGGTATATACAATTATGGACGGGCTGCCGAGTGCCGACACAGAGGTAGCCACAGCCGTGAACTACCGCACTGTACTGTGTCTGCTGCTAATATATAGACTGGTTGATAAAGAGATAGTATACTCGTAACTAGTATGTATGTATAAAGAAAGAAAAAAAAACCACGGTTAGGTGGTATATACAATTATGGACGGGCTGCCGAGTGCCGACACAGAGGTAGCCACAGCCGTGAACTACCGCACTGTACTGTGTCTGCTGCTAATATATAGACTGGTTGATAAAGAGATAGTATACTCGTAACTAGTATGTATGTATAAAGAAAGAAAAAAAAACCACGGTTAGGTGGTATATACAATTATGGACGGGCTGCCGAGTGCCGACACAGAGGTAGCCACAGCCGTGAACTACCGCACTGTACTGTGTCTGCTGCTAATATATAGACTGGTTGATAAAGAGATAGTATACTCGTAACTAGTATGTATGTATAAAGAAAGAAAAAAAAACCACGGTTAGGTGGTATATACAATTATGGACGGGCTGCCGAGTGCCGACACAGAGGTAGCCACAGCCGTGAACTACCGCACTGTACTGTGTCTGCTGCTAATATAGACTGGTTGATAAAGAGATAGTATACTCGTAACTAGTATGTATGTATAAAGAAAGAAAAAAAAACCACGGTTAGGTGGTATATACAATTATGGACGGGCTGCCGAGTGCCGACACAGAGGTAGCCACAGCCGTGAACTACCGCACTGTACTGTGTCTGCTGCTAATATATAGACTGGTTGATAAAGAGATAGTATACTCGTAACTAGTATGTATGTATAAAGAAAGAAAAAAAAACCACGGTTAGGTGGTATATACAATTATGGACGGGCTGCCGAGTGCCGACACAGAGGTAGCCACAGCCGTGAACTACCGCACTGTATTGTGTCTGCTGCTAATATAGACTGGTTGATAAAGAGATAGTATACTCGTAACTAGTATGTATGTATAAAGAAAGAAAAAAAAACCACGGTTAGGTGGTATATACAATTATGGACGGGCTGCCGAGTGCCGACACAGAGGTAGCCACAGCCGTGAACTACCGCACTGTACTGTGTCTGCTGCTAATATATAGACTGGTTGATAAAGAGATAGTATACTCGTAACTAGTATGTATGTATAAAGAAAGAAAAAAAAACCACGGTTAGGTGGTATATACAATTATGGACGGGCTGCCGAGTGCCGACACAGAGGTAGCCACAGCCGTGAACTACCGCACTGTACTGTGTCTGCTGCTAATATATAGACTGGTTGATAAAGAGATAGTATACTCGTAACTAGTATGTATGTATAAAGAAAGAAAAAAAAACCACGGTTAGGTGGTATATACAATTATGGACGGGCTGCCGAGTGCCGACACAGAGGTAGCCACAGCCGTGAACTACCGCACTGTACTGTGTCTGCTGCTAATATATAGACTGGTTGATAAAGAGATAGTATACTCGTAACTAGTATGTATGTATAAAGAAAGAAAAAAAAACCACGGTTAGGTGGTATATACAATTATGGACGGGCTGCCGAGTGCCGACACAGAGGTAGCCACAGCCGTGAACTACCGCACTGTACTGTGTCTGCTGCTAATATATAGACTGGTTGATAAAGAGATAGTATACTCGTAACTAGTATGTATGTATAAAGAAAGAAAAAAAAACCACGGTTAGGTGGTATATACAATTATGGACGGGCTGCCGAGTGCCGACACAGAGGTAGCCACAGCCGTGAACTACCGCACTGTACTGTGTCTGCTGCTAATATAGACTGGTTGATAAAGAGATAGTATACTACTAATATTATATATACTGGTGGTCAGGTCACTGGTCACTAGTCACACTGGCAGTGGCACTCCTGCAGCAAAAGTGTGCACTGTTTAATTTTAATATAATATTATGTACTCCTGGCTCCTGCTATAACCTATAACTGGCACTGCAGTAGTGCTCCCCAGTCTCCCCCACAATTATAAGCTGTGTGAGCTGAGCAGTCAGACAGATATATAATATATATAGATGATGCAGCACACTGGCCTGAGCCTGAGCAGTGCACACAGATATGGTATGTGACTGACTGAGTCACTGTGTGTATCGCTTTTTTCAGGCAGAGAACGGATATATTAAATAAACTGCACTGTGTGTCTGGTGGTCACTCACTATATAATATATTATGTACTCCTGGCTCCTGCTATAACCTATAACTGGCACTGCAGTAGTGCTCTCCAGTCTCCCCCACAATTATAAGCTGTGTGAGCTGAGCAGTCAGACAGATATATATAATATTATATATAGATAATAGATGATGCAGCACACTGGCCTGAGCCTGAGCAGTGCACACAGATATGGTATGTGACTGAGTCACTGTGTGCTGTGTATCGCTTTTTTCAGGCAGAGAACGGATTATAAATAAAACTGGTGGTCACTGGTCACTATCAGCAAAACTCTGCACTGTACACTACTGAGTACTCCTAATGCTCCCCAAAATTAGTAAATCAAGTGTCTCTCTAATCTATTCTAAACGGAGAGGACGCCAGCCACGTCCTCTCCCTATCAATCTCAATGCACGTGTGAAAATGGCGGCGACGCGCGGCTCCTTATATAGAATCCGAGTCTCGCGATAGAATCCGAGCCTCGCGAGAATCCGACAGCGTCATGATGACGTTCGGGCGCGCTCGGGTTAACCGAGCAAGGCGGGAAGATCCGAGTCGCTCGGACCCGTGAAAAAAAACATGAAGTTCTGGCGGGTTCGGATTCAGAGAAACCGAACCCGCTCATCTCTAACAGAAACGCAGGGCGGTAGGGAGGGGATACAGAGACGCAGGGCCGTAGGGAGGGGATACAGAGACGCAGAGCGGTAGGGAGGGGATACAGAGACGCAGGGCCGTAGGGAGGGGATACAGAGACGCAGAGCGGTAGGGAGGGGATACAGAAACGCAGAGCGGTAGGGAGGTGATACAGAGACGCAGAGCGGTAGGGAGGTAATACAGAGACGCAGAGCGGTAGGGAGGGGATACAGAGACACAGGGCGGTAGGGAGGGGATACAGAGACGCAGAGCGGTAGGGAGGGGATACAGAGACGCAGAGCGGTAGGGAGGGGATACAGAGACACAGGGCGGTAGGGAGGGCACACAGACGCAGGGCGGTAGGGAGGGGATAGAGAGACGCAGGGCGGCAGGGAGGGGATAGAGTGACGCGGGGTGGTAGGGTGGGGATACAGAGGCGTAGGGAGGAGGGGATACAGAGACATGGGACGGTAGGGAGGGGATAGAGAGACGCAGGGCGGTAGGGAGGGGATAGAGAGACGCGGGGCGGTAGGGAGGGGATACAGAGGCGTAGGGAGGAGGGGATACAGAGACGTGGGACGGTAGGGAGGGGATAGAGAGAAGCGGGGTGGCAGGGTGGGGATACAGAGGCGTAGGGAGGAGGGGATACAGAGACGTGGGACGGTAGGGAGGGGATAGAGAGACGCAGGGCGGTAGGGAGGGGATAGAGAGACGCGGGGCGGTAGGGAGGGGATACAGAGATGCAGGGTGTTAGGGAGGGGATACAGAGATGCGGGGCAGCAGGTAGAGGATACAGAGAGGCGGGGCGGCTGGGAGGGGATAGAGAGACGCAGGGTGGCAGGGAGGGGATAGAGAGACGTGGGCGGTAGGGAGGGGATACAGAGATGCAGGGTGTTGGGGAGGGGATACAGAGACGCGGGGCAGCAGGTAGAGGATACAGAGAGGCGGGGCGGCTGGGAGGGGATAGAGAGACGCGGGGCGGTAGGGAGGGGATAGAGAGACGCAGGGCGGTAGGGAGGGGATAGAGAGACGCAGGGCGGTAGGGAGGGGATAGAGAGACGCAGGGTGGCAGGGAGGGGATAGAGAGACGTGGGCGGTAGGGAGGGGATAGAGAGATGCGGGCGGTAGGGAGGGGATAGAGAGACGCAGGGCGGTAGGGAGGGGATAGAGAGACGCAGGGCGGTAGGGAGGGGATAGAGAGACGCGGGGCGGTAGGGAGGGGATAGAGAGACGCAGGGTGGCAGGGAGGGGATAGACAGACGTGGCCGGTAGGGAGGGGATAGAGAGACGCGGGCGGTAGGGAGGGGTTAGAGAGACGCGGGGTGGTAGGGTGGGGATACAGAGGCGTAGGGAGGAGGGGATACAGACAGACGCGGGTGGTAGGGAGGAGATACAGAGACACGGGGCGGTAGGGAGGAGATACAGAGACGCGGAGTGGTAGGGAGGGGATGGAGAGACGTGGGGCGGTAGGGAGGGGACACAGAGATGCAGGGTGTTAGGGAGGGAATACAGAGACGCGGGGCAGCAGGTAGAAACAGAGAGGCGGGGCGGCTGGGAGGGGATAGAGAGACGCGGGGCGGTAGGGAGGGGATAGAGAGACGCGGGGCGGTAGGGAGAGGATATAAAGACGCGGGGAGGTAGGGAGGGGATATAGAGACGCGGGTCGGTAGGGAGGGGATAGAAAGACGCGGGCGGTAGGGAGGGGATATAGAGACGCGGGGCGGTAGGGAGGGGATATAGAGACGCGGGTCGGCAGGGAGGGTCCCCAGTGAGGAAGCTGATGAAGAGAGGGGGAAAGTAGTGGAGGGGGAGGGCACCAGAAGAGGAGACTTGTGTAAAGTGGGGACCACACATAGAATTAGTGGGTAGGATGGCCGGAGGGACTCACCGTTGAGGCTGTGGGCGGCTGCTGCAGGCTGGTAAACAGTAGTGTCCAGAGGCGTCACCGGGTCAGTATTACTGTTACACACATTTCTCACCCCCCCCCGGCGGCCAAAAAGGGGGGCATGGCCTGTTGTGAAAGGGGCGTGGCCTCGCGGGTATGTTCTCTCTCGCTCCGGGGGTGTTTCCAGCTTGCCTGTTGATGCTGGCAGCCCCCGGAGAGTGTGTGTGGCGGCTCTTCTCTGTGACAGGAGGCGAGTGCTGCAGGAGATGACGTCACTGCAGCACTCGCCTCCTGTCACAGCAGGAGAGCGGACAGCTGGATGTGTGCGGAGGAGGCGGCGGGTCTGTGTACGCGGGGCAGGGAGGGCTATGAAAGTCTTCTCCTGCGCCACCCGTCCCTCCTAATGTGTATGCCGGGGGCGGCATCAGCCGTTGTTGTTGGCCCGGCGCCGCGGCCGGGGAGTCAGAGCTGCTGATGGGTGGGGGGAGGGGAGAGAGAGAGATGGACAGGCAGCAGGAGCAGAGACTTACTGACTCCGCCCACCGCTGTGACTCCACCCAGCGTTACGGCCAGGCACAGAGTCACAGATGTAGCCAAATATATAGGAGATATATATACACACACACACACACACACACACACACACACACACACACACACACACACACACACACACACACACACAGAACATCTGTACATAGACATACATACATACATACATACACACACATACTGTACAGTAGCATACTTACAAACACAGCATACATGCGTACACACACAGTTTACATGCACACATCATACACACGCACACACTATACGTGCTCACAGTATACATACATACTAACACAGTATACATGAACACACAGTACACATGCATACAGCATATATATGCACACACACACACACACACACACACACACACACACACACACTATACATGCACACAGCATACATGCACACATAGTTACACACACACACACACACACACACACACACACACACACACACACACACTATACATTTACATAGCAATACACACACCCATTAACAGTAAGCAGAACTCCCTCCTCACCTTACACATGGCTACTCACAGACTACTGCAGTAATTGGTACAATTTATTATAAACTCCCCCTCCCCCACACACACACACACACACACACACACACACACACACACACACACACACACACACACACACACACACACACACACAGTATGTGAGAGACGCACCTTGCTTCTGCAGAGTCACACACACTCACACAGTGGGAGCAGAAGACAGCAGCCACTGCCTCACGTAGCTCTGTCTCATGGCCCTTTGAACTGCCTGAGAGGAGCTGCGCGCTTCCGCTGCAACTCCCCCTACAGGCAGCCAGCTGCGTCAGCAGCCAGGTTCTCACTGTCACTCGGACAGTGTAAGGAGGAGGGAGCTGCTGCATAAGTTTCTCCTCATTACAAAAAAAAAATATTGGACAGCAGCGCCGATGTATTGGCGGCCTGGGGGGTTTCTAGGTACTCGGAACCCCCCCCTGCATACACGTATGCTTCTTATGTGAATTTAATAGAGTTTCCATTTGGCTGACGGATCCTGTCCACAGTCCGGGGATCCAGTTGTTCACGGATGCGTCTGGTTCCTGGGGGTACGGTGCATGCCTTGATGGTGCCTGGTCAGCTCCCCCTTGGCCTGACTCATGGTTCCAGTTGGGCTTGACCTAAAACCTTTTGTTGCTGGTACTTTTTCCCATTGTAGTTGGTTTGGAGCTGTGGGGCGAGTGGGTCAGAGACCAGCATGTGGTTTTCTGACGTGACAAACTGGGCGTGGTCCACGTGATCAACAGTCAGAGGTCCTCCTCGCTCCAGTTCTTCGCTTGTTAGGTCACCTGGTTTTGCTCTGCTTGTGACTTAATGTGCACTTCGTGGCGAGGCATGTTCCAGCGTAGACTGGCATTGCCGTTGCATTTTCTAGGTGACAGTGGGATAGGTTTCACACATTGGCTCCTGCTGCGGCTCTTAAGGGTGATGTTTGCCCCTCTCATTGTTGACAGGTTATATGGCGTGCCAGTCTGTGGTTCCTGCCACGCTGGAGAAGTATCGGGCAGTGTATAATCAGTGGGAGGCATTTATTGCGAGCAGGCGGAACAAAGGTAAGCCTTCCTTTCGTTTACTGTTAGACTTTATC
Organism: Pseudophryne corroboree; assembly: GCF_028390025.1. NCBI lineage: Eukaryota > Metazoa > Chordata > Amphibia > Anura > Myobatrachidae > Pseudophryne > Pseudophryne corroboree. The sequence goes on along the minus strand of NC_086455.1, from coordinate 176,462,417 downwards.
TGGCGTATGTACGTAGCTGGAAGGTCGCGCACTGTTGTCAGGCAGATGCTTGCAGGAATCTCCTTTTTTCTGCGTTTACAGTGTAGACACGATTCCACTACAAGCTTTTTGGTGAGACGCTCAGAGCCGTAACTACGTGTGAGCCAGGTGTGCAGTCGCCCTGAAGGCACAACTGGCCGCATCCCCATGACTTTAGTCAGCAGCATTGTAACGAGTCAAATTGACTCATTACAAGCCGCCTCATCCTAGCATTCACAGCGGCAGCGGCCAGCCAATGTGGAAGGAGAGTGACAGCCGCAGCGGCTCTTCCAGCAATTACAGTGCGCTGCTGCGGCTCCTGAGTCCCTGTGCCTCCTCCTCCTCCCCTGCCCGGGATCTGCCAGCAGCTGCTGCACCGAGGAGCCTGACTGCCTGAGCCAGTGGGGAGAGAGTAAGTATCATCTATTCTGACTGTCTGTCTATCTATCTATCTATCTATCTATCTATCTATCTATCTATTCTGTCTGTCTGCCGTAATGTGTAAAAAGGGGACGCTGTCTGCCGTAATGTGTAAAAAGGGGGACGCTGTTTGCCGTAATGTGTAAAAAGGGGAGTGTCTGCTGTAATGTGTAAAAAGGGGAGTGTCTGCTGTAATGTGTAAAAAGGGGACACTGTCTGCTGTAATGTGTAAAAAGGGAACACTGTCTGCTGTAATGTGTAAAAAGGGGACGCTGTCTGCCGTAATGTGTAAAAAGGGGGACGCTGTCTGCCTTAATGTGTAAAAAGAGGACGCTTTCTGCCGTAATGTGTTAAAAGGAGACGCTCTCTGCCGTAATGTGTAAAAAGGGGGGCGCTGTCTGCCGTAATGTGTAACAAGGGGACGCTGTTTGCCGTAATGTGTAAAAGGAGACGCTCTCTGCCGTAATGTGTAAAAAGGGGACGCTGTCTGCTGTCTTGTGTAAAAAGGGAACACTGTCTGCCGTAATGTGTAAAAAGGGGATGCTGTCTGCCGTAATGTGTAAAAAGGGGACGCTGTCTGCCGTAATATGTAAAAAGGGGGACTGTCTGCCGTAATTGGTAAAAAAGGGGACGCTGTCTGCCGTAATGTGTAAAAGGTGGAGTCTGTCTGCTGTAATGTGTAAAAGGGGCTCTGCCTGGTATAGTGGCGCTACTGTGTTGCATAATTTTAATAATGGAGCCTACTATGCACCGTAATATGAATTGGTATTATGTTGTGGCCACACCCCTTCCCCATAAAGCCATGCCCCTATATTTTTTGCCCGCGCCTACGGTGCGCACTGCCCCTATTTTACATAAAGGGTTGGGCGCCGATGCCAGTTCTTGCACACAGCGCTAAAATGTCTAGTTATGGCACTGGAGACGCTTTTTGCAGGGCTGGGCACGTGGCCTACAAACGCTATGTCAGGTAATACAATTTTCCTGTTTTAGGCCGGCCTTTTTTCTGGTTTGGCTAATTTTTATGCATTTTGTTTTGTTTTCACTTCACTCGGGGGGCAACAGGAGGGCGGGCCGACGAGTCGGTGCTGGGGTGCTTTCGCTTTAGCCGCTGAGTATTTTTGGCGGTGCTCTGCGAGAGTTGCCTTGGCTCCGTCTTGTTAACCCATCTTTTCGTTTTTCCTCGACTGGAGTCGACCTGTAGCCTTTTTTGGCCACTCGTCACCGTTTGAACGGTGAGGGTCCCGTCAGATTTTGCCCTGATTTTCTCTTGAGAACCTGGGGGGTGCTATTGGCTCGCGCCTCCCATGGCAGGATTTGCAGGTTTTCACTTTGGGACAGGTCGTTCCTCTATCCTCCCCTGGCCCACCCTTCCTGGACGTTATAGGCCAGTTTGGTTGCACTTTAGTTACATTATTAACCCATTGTATTTGTTTATTTTGCAGGAGTGTCACTCGACATGCGACCAATATGGATATTGGGCCACTCATTTGTTTATTGGGCGGCCATGTCATCTTTGTCCGGGGACTCAGCTTATCTTCCTGTTTTGCAGTGTGTTAGATGGTTAGGACGTAGGGGGATGAGATGGGTGAAACTCTTGCCTCTCTTGATCTTACACGTTAAATCCCCTGGCCCTCCGGGAGTGTTGGACAGGGGTGTATCTAGGGGTCCGAGCGCCCCTGGCAAAGAGGCTGCCCCCCACATATATTTGAAATAAGGGAGGCGTGTCAAAAAAGGAATGTGGCCTTGTGGGGAAGGGGCATGGCCATACATTAGTACTTCCAATTCACATTACACCACACAGTATCACATTACACCGCACAGTAGTGTCTCTTATTCACATTACGCCACACAGTTGTACCGCTATAGAAAACACAGTCTATAAAGGGCATATGGGGAATGCAAATAGAAAGTGGAAATGTGGACCAGTGCTAATAAATATATTCCTAATTTTATATGGGGAATGCGGTTAAACCACATTTGACATTAGTATATCTGATCCTGCCCAAAGGCACACTTACATACATAGTCACACACACATATACACTTACATACATAGTCACACACACATATACACTTACATACATAGTCACACACACATATACACTTACATACATAGTCACACACACATATACACTTACACACATATACACTTACATACATAGTCACACACACATATACACTTACACACATATACACTTACATACATAGTCACACACACATATACACTTACATACATAGTCACACACACATATACACTTACATACATAGTCACACACACATATACACTTACACACATATACACTTACATACATAGTCACACACACATATACACTTACACACATATACACTTACATACATAGTCACACACACATATACACTTACATACATAGTCACACACACATATACACTTACATACATAGTCACACACACATATACACTTACATACATAGTCACACACACATATACACTTACATACATAGTCACACACAAAACACATACATATGATATACAGTCCAGTCACACATGCAGAATATACAAATACAGTCCCATACATAATGTACATAGTTACACACTTATTCACATACATAGTCACACACTAAAACACACATAAATACAGTAGATACTTATACACACACAAACATACATTCATACATAGTCACAGACACACATACAGACAGACTATATAGTACCCCCCCCCCACACACACATTACAGACAGGGTACGCTGACTGCATGTACTTTAGCAGCTCATTGTCCTCTCTCCCTCTCCATGCTGCTGGGATGCCTGGCAGTGAGTGTCGTGTAGTCCCACCCCCGTGCTTCCACTCCGTCCATAGCACTAGCCCAATACAGGGCAGTGCAGTCCTGTGCCTTGACCCCCCCCCCCCCCCCATAATCCGGCTCTGACTGTACCTGGTGACTGTCTGTCACTGCCGGCGCCAGTGTCCAGCGGCATAGCTCCGCACTAGTGATCAATCAGACTCAAAGTAAACTACAGCTCCTAGCAGCCCTTGGTGCTGGGAGCTCCCAGCAACAAGGGCTGCTGGGAGTTGTAGTTTATGTTGAGTCTGATTACAAGTGAGGTGCAGTGCGCTGCTGCCGGACACTGGCGCCTGGCACTAACAGACAGTCACCAAGTCTAACGGTACCACTTGGTATTACCCCCTGGCCATGGATGGCACAGCCGGATCACGCCCCCTCCTTGCCTGGTGCCCCAGGCGAGTGCCATCCTGGCCAATAGGTAGATACACCCCTGGTGTTGGACATTCACCTAGGGGGTAACGACATTTGGGCTTTGCCCTCTCAAGTCACACCACTGGTTGGCGCGTGATTTGGGGCTGGTCATGACTTAGTGGCCTTGGTGTCGGATTGTTAGGTCCGCAATCATACCGCGCCAGGTTTAGCATAGTCCACTGCCTGGCATTGTGTTGGACAAGTCATGGAGCAAGATTAATGCTTTTGTTGGCAGGAGAGTTTTAGGTCTTGGTTGTGTAGTAGTCTCCCACCCACTTATTCGTTTTCGGGACGCCCATTTATTTAGCCCAGATGGCGTCCATTTGACTGATAAGGGTGTTTGTTTGTTCTTGGAAAACATTTTTCGTGTGCTCAATAACTTGGTTTGAGTTGGTTAGTGTTTAGTTCAGGTTGTACAGTGGCAGTGAGTTGGAGTATGGTGTCGATACTGGCTCCTGCCGGGCTGGTGTGTGGCGGGAAAGAATGGCAGTTACAGTGGCTATTGCGCTGCTGTTCGGAGGGTGCGTTTTGTCAAATACATTGTATACTCTGAGCCTTCCTTACCGGGGGTCATTGGGCTTGGCTGTCTGGCTGGCCCTATTATGGTGTATTGGGAAGAGAGTTGGAGCCTTAGCATTTATTGGCGTGTCATAAGTCATGTCGTGGACATGCGTAGCGGCAATAAGATGTAATGTCACTGGTGATCTGGCATTCTTTCTTATTTGCCCCCATACTTAGTTTAAGTATTATAAATAAATAACAGTTGACCAATTTTATTGGCATTTCAGTGGTCTGTGTCATTATTTCTAGATAAGTTAAGTTAGTTATTATTTAATAGATAAGGTTATTGTGTGATGATGTCATTCAATCCAACATCTGCCGATAGAAGGTTTATGAGTGACACAGGAAGCCAGTGAAATATGTGAGAGGTAGGCGCTGAAAAGCAGGGAAGGAAAACGAGATAAGCAACAACGTAAAGAATAAACTGAAATGGGGAGAGATGAGATGGAGGAGGTTACAGTAGTCTAAGTGGAAAATGATGAAAGCATGAATGAGAGTTTGGTGGAGAAAGAAGAGCCAAACTCTAGCTATGTTCTGAAGTTCGAGTAGCAGAAAGGGGTGGGGGGGGGGGGGGGGGGGAGCACTGGAAGAGGGGAAGGTGGAATGGAGAAAACAATAAGTTTGGTCTTTTCCATGTTAAGTTGCTGGGACATCCAGGTTGAGTTGCCAGACAAGTAGTTGGAGACACAGGCAAAGACAGAGAGATAGAGGTAAGGCTTAGAGAGGTAGATTTGAGTGTCATCAGAGCATACTGTAAATGGTATATAGAACCAGATGATGACATTTCAATGGAGAAGATGTTGAAGGAAATTAGAAGGGGACGGGGGCCATGAATGGACCCTTGGGGGAGCAAAAGTAGAGTTAAAGAAACAATCATTTGGTGAGGTGAGGAAGCACATGAACAATGAAACAGTAGAGCCTTGGAGGCCAATAGAGTAGAGTACGGAGAAGGAGAGGGTGGTCAACAGTGTCAAAGTGGCAAACAGATCAAGAAGAAAGAGGAGAAAGACGCAAACATTGGATTTGTCCTTGAGTAGGTAAATGGTGACCTTGATGAGGGCAGTCTCCGTAAAGGGACGGGATGAAAGTCAGAAAAGAGGGATGAGAACTGAGTGGGTAAAAAGAGATGAGATGAGGAGGTGACAATATCATCTCAAGTAGCTTAGAGACATAGGAGAGAAGAGAGACGCAGTAGGATAGTAGTTACTGTATAGAGAGGGAGAGTCTGGTTGAAACTAGGGTATGTTTGAAGGATGAGAGGACCAAGTCAGAAGAGAGGGACATTTTGAAGAAAAGAGGCAAGGTGGGAGCAGGCAGCGGGAGAAAGAGAATGGAAGAGGTGGAAGGGTATGGTGTAAAGGATGCATTTTATTATGATGTGAGGAGGACTTCATCTCTGGTGATGAGAGAGAAGGCAGAGAGGGTGGAACAGTGGGTGTGGCGGGGGGGGGGGGGGAGGCTGGAGAGAGGAGCTAGCATTTTATCTCACCATCTGGGATTCCCTGTCCTACGACAGCCTGTTTTAAACAGGTGTGACCTCAATCACATGATTAGTAATTACATTGAGAAGGTACATTATAGGAAATGTAGGTATAAATGAAGGTATATTGGGGGTAATTCCGAGTTGATCGCAGCATCAAATTTGTTAGCAGTTGGGTAAAACCATGTGCACTGCAGGGAAGGCAGATGTAACATGTGCAGAGAAAGTTAGATTTAGGTGGTTATTTTGTTTCTGTGCAGGGTAAATACTAGAGATGAGCGCCTGAAATTTTTCGGGTTTTGTGTTTTGGTTTTGGGTTCGGTTCCGCGGCCGTGTTTTGGGTTCGAACGCGTTTTGGCAAAACCTCACCGAATTTTTTTTGTCGGATTCGGGTGTGTTTTGGATTCGGGTGTTTTTTTCAAAAAACACTAAAAAACAGCTTAAATCATAGAATTTGGGGGTCATTTTGATCCCAAAGTATTATTAACCTCAAAAACCATAATTTACACTCATTTTCAGTCTATTCTGAATACCTCACACCTCACAATATTATTTTTAGTCCTAAAATTTGCACCGAGGTCGCTGTGTGAGTAAGATAAGCGACCCTAGTGGCCGACACAAACACCGGGCCCATCTAGGAGTGGCACTGCAGTGTCACGCAGGATGTCCCTTCCAAAAAACCCTCCCCAAACAGCACATGACGCAAAGAAAAAAAGAGGCGCAATGAGGTAGCTGTGTGAGTAAGATTAGCGACCCTAGTGGCCGACACAAACACCGGGCCCATCTAGGAGTGGCACTGCAGTGTCACGCAGGATGTCCCTTCCAAAAAACCCTCCCCAAACAGCACATGACGCAAAGAAAAAAAGAGGCGCAATGAGGTAGCTGTGTGAGTAAGATTAGCGACCCTAGTGGCCGACACAAACACCGGGCCCATCTAGGAGTGGCACTGCAGTGTCACGCAGGATGTCCCTTCCAAAAAACCCTCCCCAAACAGCACATGACGCAAAGAAAAAAAGAGGCGCAATGAGGTAGCTGTGTGAGTAAGATTAGCGACCCTAGTGGCCGACACAAACACCGGGCCCATCTAGGAGTGGCACTGCAGTGTCACGCAGGATGTCCCTTCCAAAAAACCCTCCCCAAACAGCACATGACGCAAAGAAAAAAAGAGGCGCAATGAGGTAGCTGACTGTGTGAGTAAGATTAGCGACCCTAGTGGCCGACACAAACACCGGGCCCATTTAGGAGTGGCACTGCAGTGTCACGCAGGATGTCCCTTCCAAAAAACCCTCCCCAATCAGCACATGATGCAAAGAAAAAGAAAAGAAAAAAGAGGTGCAAGATGGAATTGTCCTTGGGCCCTCCCACCCACCCTTATGTTGTATAAACAAAACAGGACATGCACACTTTAACCAACCCATCATTTCAGTGACAGGGTCTGCCACACGACTGTGACTGATATGACGGGTTGGTTTGGACCCCCCCCAAAAAAGAAGCAATTAATCTCTCCTTGCACAAACTGGCTCTACAGAGGCAAGATGTCCACCTCATCATCACCCTCCGATATATCACCGTGTACATCCCCCTCCTCACAGATTATCAATTCGTCCCCACTGGAATCCACCATCTCAGCTCCCTGTGTACTTTGTGGAGGCAATTGCTGCTGGTCAATGTCTCCGCGGAGGAATTGATTATAATTCATTTTAATGAACATCATCTTCTCCACATTTTCTGGATGTAACCTCGTACGCCGATTGCTGACAAGGTGAGCGGCGGCACTAAACACTCTTTCGGAGTACACACTTGTGGGAGGGCAACTTAGGTAGAATAAAGCCAGTTTGTGCAAGGGCCTCCAAATTGCCTCTTTTTCCTGCCAGTATAAGTACGGACTGTGTGACGTGCCTACTTGGATGCGGTCACTCATATAATCCTCCACCATTCCATCAATGTTGAGAGAATCATATGCAGTGACAGTAGACGACATGTCCGTAATCGTTGTCAGGTCCTTCAGTCCGGACCAGATGTCAGCATCAGCAGTCGCTCCAGACTGCCCTGCATCACCGCCAGCGGGTGGGCTCGGAATTCTGAGCCTTTTCCTCGCACCCCCAGTTGCGGGAGAATGTGAAGGAGGAGATGTTGACAGGTCGCGTTCCGCTTGACTTGACAATTTTGTCACCAGCAGGTCTTTCAACCCCAGCAGACTTGTGTCTGCCGGAAAGAGAGATCCAAGGTAGGCTTTAAATCTAGGATCGAGCACGGTGGCCAAAATGTAGTGCTCTGATTTCAACAGATTGACCACCCGTGAATCCTTGTTAAGCGAATTAAGGGCTCCATCCACAAGTCCCACATGCCTAGCGGAATCGCTCCGTGTTAGCTCCTCCTTCAATGTCTCCAGCTTCTTCTGCAAAAGCCTGATGAGGGGAATGACCTGACTCAGGCTGGCAGTGTCTGAACTGACTTCACGTGTGGCAAGTTCAAAGGGCATCAGAACCTTGCACAACGTTGAAATCATTCTCCACTGCGCCTGAGACAGGTGCATTCCACCTACTATATCGTGCTCAATTGTATAGGCTTGAATGGCCTTTTGCTGCTCCTCCAACCTCTGAAGCATATAGAGGGTTGAATTCCACCTCGTTACCACTTCTTGCTTCAGATGATGGCAGGGCAGGTTCAGTAGTTTTTGGTGGTGCTCCAGTCTTCTGTACGTGGTGCCTGTACGCCGAAAGTGTCCCGCAATTCTTCTGGCCACCGACAGCATCTCTTGCACGCCCCTGTCGTTTTTTAAAAAATTCTGCACCACCAAATTCAAGGTATGTGCAAAACATGGGACGTGCTGGAATTTGCCCATATTTAATGCACACACAATATTGCTGGCGTTGTCCGATGCCACAAATCCACAGGAGAGTCCAATTGGGGTAAGCCATTCCGCGATGATCTTCCTCAGTTGCCGTAAGAGGTTTTCAGCTGTGTGCGTATTCTGGAAAGCGGTGATACAAAGCGTAGCCTGCCTAGGAAAGAGTTGGCGTTTGCGAGATGCTGCTACTGGTGCCGCCGCTGCTGTTCTTGCGGCGGGAGTCCATACATCTACCCAGTGGGCTGTCACAGTCATATAGTCCTGACCCTGCCCTGCTCCACTTGTCCACATGTCCGTGGTTAAGTGGACATTGGGTACAACTGCATTTTTTAGGACACTGGTGAGTCTTTTTCTGACGTCCGTGTACATTCTCGGTATCGCCTGCCTAGAGAAGTGGAACCTAGATGGTATTTGGTAACGGGGGCACACTGCCTCAATAAATTGTCTAGTTCCCTGTGAACTAACGGCGGATACCGGACGCACGTCTAACACCAACATAGTTGTCAAGGCCTCAGTTATCCGCTTTGCAGCAGGATGACTGCTGTGATATTTCATCTTCCTCGCAAAGGACTGTTGAACAGTCAATTGCTTACTGGAAGTAGTACAAGTGGGCTTACGACTTCCCCTCTGGGATGACCATCGACTCCCAGCAGCAACAACAGCAGCGCCAGCAGCAGTAGGCGTTACACGCAAGGATGCATCGGAGGAATCCCAGGCAGGAGAGGAATCGTCAGAATTGCCAGTGACATGGCCTGCAGGACTATTGGCATTCCTGGGGAAGGAGGAAATTGACACTGAGGGAGTTGGTGGGGTGGTTTGCGTGAGCTTGGTTACAAGAGGAAGGGATTTACTGGTCAGTGGACTGCTTCCGCTGTCACCCAAAGTTTTTGAACTTGTCACTGACTTATTATGAATGCGCTGCAGGTGACGTATAAGGGAGGATGTTCCGAGGTGGTTAACATCCTTACCCCTACTTATTACAGCTTGACAAAGGGAACACACGGCTTGACACCTGTTGTCCGCATTTCTGGTGAAATACCTCCACACCGAAGAGCTGATTTTTTTGGTATTTTCACCTGGCATGTCAACGGCCATATTCCTCCCACGGACAACAGGTGTCTCCCCGGGTGCCTGACTTAAACAAACCACCTCACCATCAGAATCCTCCTGGTCAATTTCCTCCCCAGCGCCAGCAACACCCATATCCTCCTCATCCTGGTGTACTTCAACACTGACATCTTCAATCTGACTATCATGAACTGGACTGCGGGTGCTCCTTCCAGCACTTGCAGGGGGCGTGCAAATGGTGGAAGGCGCATGCTCTTCACGTCCAGTGTTGGGAAGGTCAGGCATCGCAACCGACACAATTGGACTCTCCTTGTGGATTTGGGATTTCGAAGAATGCACAGTTCTTTGCTGTGCTGCTTTTGCCAGCTTGAGTCTTTTCATTTTTCTAGCGAGAGGCTGAGTGCTTCCATCCTCATGTGAAGCTGAACCACTAGCCATGAACATAGGCCAGGGCCTCAGCCGTTCCTTGCCACTCCGTGTCGTAAATGGCATATTGGCAAGTTTACGCTTCTCCTCCGACAATTTTATTTTAGGTTTTGGAGTCCTTTTTTTTCTGATATTTGGTGTTTTGGATTTGACATGCTCTGTACTATGACATTGGGCATCGGCCTTGGCAGACGACGTTGCTGGCATTTCATCGTCTCGGCCATGACTAGTGGCAGCAGCTTCAGCACGAGGTGGAAGTGGATCTTGATCTTTCCCTAATTTTGGAACCTCAACATTTTTGTTCTCCATATTTTAATAGGCACAACTAAAAGGCACCTCAGGTAAACAATGGAGATGGATACTAGTATACAATTATGGACTGCCTGCCGAGTGCAGACACAGAGGTAGCCACAGCCGTGAACTACCGTACTGTACTGTGTCTGCTGCTAATATAGACTGGTTGATAAAGAGATGTCTATGTAACTATGTATGTATAAAGAAGAAAGAAAAAAAAACCACGGTTAGGTGGTATACAATTATGGACGGACTGCCTGCCGAGTGCAGACACAGAGGTAGCCACAGCCGTGAACTACCGTACTGTACTGTGTCTGCTGCTAATATAGACTGGTTGATAAAGAGATGTCTATGTAACTATGTATGTATAAAGAAGAAAGAAAAAAAAACCACGGTTAGGTGGTATACAATTATGGACGGACTGCCTGCCGAGTGCCGACACAGAGGTAGCCACAGCCGTGAACTACCGTACTGTACTGTGTCTGCTGCTAATATAGACTGGTTGATAAAGAGATGTCGTAGTAGTATGTATGTATAAAGAAGAAAAAAAAAACACGGTTAGGTGGTATATACAATTATGGACGGGCTGCCGAGTGCCGACACAGAGGTAGCCACAGCCGTGAACTACCGCACTGTACTGTGTCTGCTGCTAATATATAGACTGGTTGATAAAGAGATAGTATACTCGTAACTAGTATGTATGTATAAAGAAAGAAAAAAAAACCACGGTTAGGTGGTATATACAATTATGGACGGGCTGCCGAGTGCCGACACAGAGGTAGCCACAGCCGTGAACTACCGCACTGTACTGTGTCTGCTGCTAATATAGACTGGTTGATAAAGAGATAGTATACTCGTAACTAGTATGTATGTATAAAGAAAGAAAAAAAAACCACGGTTAGGTGGTATATACAATTATGGACGGGCTGCCGAGTGCCGACACAGAGGTAGCCACAGCCGTGAACTACCGCACTGTACTGTGTCTGCTGCTAATATAGACTGGTTGATAAAGAGATAGTATACTCGTAACTAGTATGACTATAAAGAAAGAAAAAAAAACCACGGTTAGGTGGTATATACAATTATGGACGGGCTGCCGAGTGCCGACACAGAGGTAGCCACAGCCGTGAACTACCGCACTGTACTGTGTCTGCTGCTAATATATAGACTGGTTGATAAAGAGATAGTATACTCGTAACTAGTATGTATGTATAAAGAAAGAAAAAAAAAACCACGGTTAGGTGGTATATACAATTATGGACGGGCTGCCGAGTGCCGACACAGAGGTAGCCACAGCCGTGAACTACCGCACTGTACTGTGTCTGCTGCTAATATAGACTGGTTGATAAAGAGATAGTATACTCGTAACTAGTATGTATGTATAAAGAAAGAAAAAAAAAACACGGTTAGGTGGTATATACAATTATGGACGGGCTGCCGAGTGCCGACACAGAGGTAGCCACAGCCGTGAACTACCGCACTGTACTGTGTCTGCTGCTAATATATAGACTGGTTGATAAAGAGATAGTATACTCGTAACTAGTATGTATGTATAAAGAAAGAAAAAAAAACCACGGTTAGGTGGTATATACAATTATGGACGGGCTGCCGAGTGCCGACACAGAGGTAGCCACAGCCGTGAACTACCGCACTATACTGTGTCTGCTGCTAATATATAGACTGGTTGATAAAGAGATAGTATACTCGTAACTAGTATGTATGTATAAAGAAAGAAAAAAAAACCACGGTTAGGTGGTATATACAATTATGGACGGGCTGCCGAGTGCCGACACAGAGGTAGCCACAGCCGTGAACTACCGCACTGTACTGTGTCTGCTGCTAATATAGACTGGTTGATAAAGAGATAGTATACTCGTAACTAGTATGTATGTATAAAGAAAGAAAAAAAAACCACGGTTAGGTGGTATATACAATTATGGACGGGCTGCCGAGTGCCGACACAGAGGTAGCCACAGCCGTGAACTACCGCACTGTACTGTGTCTGCTGCTAATATATAGACTGGTTGATAAAGAGATAGTATACTCGTAACTAGTATGTATGTATAAAGAAAGAAAAAAAAACCACGGTTCGGTGGTATATACAATTATGGACGGGCTGCCGAGTGCCGACACAGAGGTAGCCACAGCCGTGAACTACCGCACTGTACTGTGTCTGCTGCTAATATATAGACTGGTTGATAAAGAGATAGTATACTCGTAACTAGTATGTATGTATAAAGAAAGAAAAAAAAACCACGGTTAGGTGGTATATACAATTATGGACGGGCTGCCGAGTGCCGACACAGAGGTAGCCACAGCCGTGAACTACCGCACTGTACCGTGTCTGCTGCTAATATAGACTGGTTGATAAAGAGATAGTATACTCGTAACTAGTATGTATGTATAAAGAAAGAAAAAAAAACCACGGTTAGGTGGTATATACAATTATGGACGGGCTGCCGAGTGCCGACACAGAGGTAGCCACAGCCGTGAACTACCGCACTGTACTGTGTCTGCTGCTAATATAGACTGGTTGATAAAGAGATAGTATACTCGTAACTAGTATGACTATAAAGAAAGAAAAAAAAAACACGGTTAGGTGGTATATACAATTATGGACGGGCTGCCGAGTGCCGACACAGAGGTAGCCACAGCCGTGAACTACCGCACTGTACTGTGTCTGCTGCTAATATAGACTGGTTGATAAAGAGATAGTATACTACTAATATTATATATACTGGTGGTCAGGTCACTGGTCACTAGTCACACTGGCAGTGGCACTCCTGCAGCAAAAGTGTGCACTGTTTAATTTTAATATAATATTATGTACTCCTGGCTCCTGCTATAACCTATAACTGGCACTGCAGTGCTCCCCAGTCTCCCCCACAATTATAAGCTGTGTGAGCTGAGCACAGTCAGATATATATATACATTGATGCAGCACACTGGGCTGAGCAGTGCACACAGATATGGTATGTGACTGAGTCACTGTGTGTATCGTTTTTTTCAGGCAGAGAACGGATATATTAAATAAAACAAACAACTGCACTGTCTGGTGGTCACTGTGGTCGTCAGTCACTAAACTCTGCACTCTCTTCTACAGTATCACAGCCTCAGGTCAATCTCTCTCTCTCTCTCTCAACCCTAATCTAAATGGAGAGGACGCCAGCCACGTCCTCTCCCTATCAATCTCAATGCACGTGTGAAAATGGCGGCGACGCGCGGCTCCTTATATAGAATCCGAGTCTCGCGAGAATCCGACAGCGTCATGATGACGTTCGGGCGCGCTCGGGTTAACCGAGCAAGGCGGGAGGATCCGAGTCTGTTCGGACCCGTGAAAAAAACATGAAGTTCGTGCGGGTTCGGATTCAGAGAAACCGAACCCGCTCATCTCTAGTAAATACTGGCTGTTTTATTTTTACACTGCAATTTAGATTTCAGTTTGAATACCCCCCACCCAAATCTAACTCTCTCTGCACATGTTACATCTGCCCCACCTGCAGTGCACATGGTTTTGCCCAACTGCTAACAAATTTGATGCTGTGATCAACTCGGAATTACCCCCATTAGTAGGAAAGAGGATAGCAGTGCTGACCCATTGAGGCATTCAGGGTTTGGGGTTCCTGTGTTACCCCTCTCTAAGTGCATTTCTTTTTTAAATGACTTTACTTACAGAGAGTGTTTTTAGAATGCACAATAAAGTATGTGAAAGGCTCTAAAGTAGATCAGGCTTCTTCAGAAAAACATCTTTGCAAAGCCAACAAAAAATATTTCCTGAATTCCCCATCCTGCAAAAGACTTTAGCTATCTATTTACTAAGCTAAATATTGTGTCCAGTTCAAATATGAGGGCAGGAAAGGAAGTGAAATAGAAGTGGATTGGCCTGGCAAAGGCTACAAAGTACTGAGCAGAGCGTTTATACAATAAATCAGAGCGTGACATTTACCAGGCTCTCCGTTATATCAGTCACTAAAAACAACTCTTTATTCTGTTTTGATGTTGTTACAAAACAAATCCTATTACTCTGACAGTAAAAAATGTTCATTCCACAAAACAAGGTGGGCGAATTTGGGAACCATTCCGAACATTTCTAAATTCCCAGGAAGTCAGAAACACAACTTTGCCCAAACAGAACGAGCTGGAAGTTACAGCTTCTACTCCAGTGCTAGTAACGTCACCTCGGCCATCCAATGTGCAGACCGTTACTCAACTATGATATTTCAAATGTTTCTGGAATATTGGACAAATCCTGAAACTTGTGGTTCATGTGTCGTTTTGGAGACTGACTATCTCTGGTGATAACCAGCTGCTGGGACATCACAGCCCCATGTAGCGCTACAGTATTTCCTACCCTACACTAATGGGTAACCCTGGGAAGAAACGTATAACCAGTACACCCTCCTTGTGGACCACATACCAAGTGCAACGTGTTCTAGAGTAATTGTGCTATATATCGTATTGTGCTATATATTGGGAAGCAGAAAGTATTTGAAAGAGACAAAGGGGTATATTCAATTCAAGTCGGATCCTTTCCGACAAGTCAGTATTCAACAACAATCCAACTTTTTAAAGTCGGATTGACAATGTCGGAAAGGACACTGAACAGATGTCCTCCTTCTCTATCATGCTAGCAGATCATCGCGGCGGGGAGACCGGAGAGCAGGGAACTCCGCGCAGTGTAGCAGGAGGATGAGGCGCCTCCAGACCTCACGGAACTCACCTGGCTCTAGCAAGGGTCCTGCCTTTGGCAATGTAGGTCACAACCCGTCTCCTCCTCTCAGCTCCTCCTCATCCTCACCCGTTCTCGCTCCATCTCCTCTCCTGTCCTCCTCACCTTCCTGCCGTCTCATCTCCTCAATCCGACTTTTTTTAAAGTCGGATTGAGATTGTTGGTAACGGGGCCAAAACCTGTCAGATTTGGCCTCGTTTCCGACAAAAGCACGTGGATCCGCGGCTAAACCGCTGACCCACGTGCATTCCGACAAGTCGTATTTTATGACTTGTTGGATAAACGTGAGCTTGACTGATTGGTCGAATCTGGATTTGACCTTAAATTGTCGGAAACTCCTGTTTATCTGAAGTCGGGAAATCCAACTTGAATTGAATCCACCCCAAAGTCAAAAACGAGTATTCCTAGAATTTAAAATACTACAGATGTCAGGACGTCTACATTCTTCTTTCCTTAGGTAACAGGACATGTGGTAAGTATATATACCACTCAGTGGCGGATCTTGCCACGGGCAAGCAGGACTTTTGCCCAGGGCGCCGCCTTTCGGAGGGCGCCGGCGCCATCTGGAGGGCACCGCACCATGGCAAGATCCACTGCTGCTGTGCCCCCTGCTGCCCGCTCTGTCCCGCTGCCGCTGCCCGCTGTCCCGCTACCGCTGCCCGCTGTGAAGGGAAACTAGATGCTACGCGTCTAGTTTCCCTTCGTGGAGAGGACCTTTACTGTAATGATGTGCGGTGCGGGTTGAGGTCATCGCGCACTGCACAGCAAAGGTCCTCTCCACGAAGCGAACTAGACGCTTAGCGTCTAGTTTCCCTTAGTGGAGAAGACCTTTGCTGGGCGGTGCGCGATGACGTCATCGTGCACCGCACATCATTTCAGCGGCGCTACTACTGTACAGGGGGCGTAACTGGCCACACCCTCTGTATGAAGCCACGCCCCTATTGCCGCCCGGGGCGCAAAAAGCCCCTGAACCGGCCCTGATACCACTGCAAGAAACTTACATGTACATAACATTATAAATATTGAGTAACAATGTAATATATGTTAACACAGAACATAGGACATGAAATCCGCACTTAGTAATAAGAATGTTATATGATAAGGAAATCTGGGGCTATCAGAGATGAACAGATGATAGAGGGTTTAACATGTAAGTTTATAACAGTGTAACATTGTAAATTCCCAGGTAATTATAATGGTATAATGATTAGAATGGTGTATATGACAATATTTGATGCATATTTAATAAAATGTTCTTAGTGATTTCTATGTCTGAGGTCCTATGAAATCCCCTTAGCAGCTCACATCTATACCTGAGATTATCACATCTATACCTGAGATTATCACATCTATACCTGAGATTATCACATCTGTACCTGAGATTATCACATCTATACCTGAGATTATCACATCTATACCTGAGATTATCACACCTATACCTGAGATTATCACATCTATACCTGAGATTATCACACCTATACCTGAGATTATCACATCTGTACCTGAGATTATCACACCTATACCTGAGATTATCACATTTGTACCTGAGATTATCACATATATACCATAGATTATCACATCTATACCTGAGATTATCACATCTATACCTGAGATTATCACATCTATACCTGAGATTATCACATCTATACCTGAGATTATCACATCTATACCTGATATTATCACATCTGTACCTGATATTATCACATATATACCATAGATTATCACATCTATACCTGAGATTATCACATCTATACCTGAGATTATCACATCTGTACCTGAGATTATCACATCTATACCTGAGATTATCACACCTATACATGAGATTATCACATCTATACCTGATATTATCACATCTGTACCTGATATTATCACACCTATACCTGAGATTATCACATCTATACCTGATATTATCACATCTGTACCTGAGATTATCACATCTATACCTGAGATTATCACACCTATACCTGAGATTATCACACCTATACCTGAGATTATCACATCTATACCTGAGATTATCACATCTGTACCTGATATTATCACATCTATACCTGAGATTATCACACCTATACCTGAGATTATCACATCTATACCTGATATTATCACATCTGTACCTGAGATTATCACATCTATACCTGAGATTATCACATCTATACCTATGAGTTCTGTAACACCGGCCGGCGGTTCTCCACCAGGGACTCGTCACCTGTACATACGTGTCAGCGCCGGCGATACTTATCATCTCATTTGGCCTAACCACTGGACGCACATACGT
This sequence comes from Pseudophryne corroboree, assembly GCF_028390025.1. Lineage (NCBI taxonomy): Eukaryota > Metazoa > Chordata > Amphibia > Anura > Myobatrachidae > Pseudophryne > Pseudophryne corroboree. The sequence continues at coordinate 176,445,065 of NC_086455.1, read as the reverse complement.
GTAATGTGTACATGTAACTCACACGCTGTTAGGATGTTCTCTGTGGTAGCTCCTGTATCACAGGGTCTGGAAACCACACGTATGTAACATGGAATAGTGGATGTGGCTAATATACTATCCCCAGACAAGCTGCCAGGAAATACTCTGACTGGGGAAAACAAGACAGTAACGAATGGGGTGGGGGTAATGGATCTGGGGTCGGGGTAATTGATCTGGGGTGGGGTAATGGATCTGGGGTGGGGTAATTGATCTGGGGTGGTGGTAATTGATCTGGGGTGGTGGTAATGGATCTGGGGTGGAGTAATGGATCTGGGGTGAGGTAATGGATCTGGGGTGGGGGTAATGGATCTGGGGTGGGGTAATTGATCTGGGGTGGTGGTAATGGATCTAGGGTGGGGTAATGGATCTGGGGTGGGGTAATGGACCTGGGGTGGGGGTAATGGATCTGGGATGGAGGCAATTGATCTGGGGTGGGGGTAATGGATCTGGAATGGGGTTAATGGATCTGGGGTGGGCGTGATGGATCTGGGGTGGGGGTAATGGATCTGGGATGGGGTTAATGGATCTGGGGTGGGGGTAATGGATCTGGGGTGGGGTAATGGACCTGGGGTGGGGGTAATGGATCTGGGGTGGAGGTAATGGATCTGGGATGGGGTAATGGATCTGGGGTGTGGATAATTGATCTGGGGTGGGGGTAATGGATCTGGGATGGGGTTAATGGATCTGGGGTGGGGGTGATGGATCTGGGGTGGGGGTAATGGATCTGGGATGGGGTTAATGGATCTGGGGTGGGGTAATGGACCTGGGGTGGGGGTAATGGATCTGGGGTGGAGGTAATGGATCTGGGATGGGGTAATGGATCTGGGGTGTGGATAATTTATCTGGGGTGGGGGTAATGGATCTGGGATGGGGTTAATGGATATGGGGTGGGGGTGATGGATCAGGGGTGGGGGTAATGGATCTGCAGTGGGGGTAATGGATCTGCGGTGGGGTAATGTAGCCAATGTAGGAGGTAGTCATATTAATGTGATGTATTACAAAGGTGCAACACTTGCTGTTCATGCAATAAATGGCTGTAGATAATGGCATGGAGGGTGGAGAGGGTAATGGTGACAGGTAATGGCATGGAGGGTGAAGAGGGTAATGGTGACAGGTAATGGCATGGAGGGTGGAGAGGATGGATGGGTATAGGTAATGGCATGGAGGGTGGAGAGGGTGGATGGGTATGGGGCATGGCATGGAGGGTGGAGAGGGTAATGGCTATAGGTAATGGCATGGAAGGTGGAGAGGATGGATGGGTATACGTAATGGCATGGAGGGTGGATGGGTATAGTTAATGGCACGTAGGGTGGAGAGGATGGATGGGTATAGGTAATGGCATGGAGGGTGGAGAGGGTGGATGGGTATAGATAATGGCATGTAGGGTGGAGAGGATGGATGGGTATAGGTAATGGCATGGAGGGTGGAGAGGGTGGATGGGTATAGGTAATGGCATGGAGGGTAGAGAGGATGGATGGGTATAGGTAATGGCATGGAGGGTGGAGAGGGTGGATGGGTATAGTTAATGGCATGTAGGGTGGAGAGAATGGATGGGTATAGGTAATGGCATGGAGGGTGGAGAAGGTGGATGGGTATGGGGCATGGCATGGAGGGTGGAGAGGGTAATGGCTATAGGTAATGGGATGGTGGGTGGAGAGGGTGGATGGGTATAGGTAATGGCATGGAGGGTGGAGAGGGTGTACAGGTATAGATAATGGCATGGATGGTGGAGAGGGTAATGTCAACAGGTAATGGCATGGAGGATGGAGAGGATGGATGGGTATAGGTAATGGCATGGAGGGTGGAGAGGGTGGATGGGTATAGGTAATGGCATGTAGGGTGGAGAGGATGGATGGGTATAGGTAATGGCATGGAGGGTGGAGAGGGTAATGGCGACAGGTAATGGCATGGAGGGTGGAGAGGATGGATGGGTATAGGTAATGGTATGGAGGGTGGAGAGGGTGGACGGGTATAGGTAATGCATGTAGAGTGGTGATGGTGGATGGGTATAGGTAATGGCATGGAGAGTGGTGATGGTGGATGGGTATAGGTAATGGCATGGAGGGTGGAGAGGGTGGACGGGTATAGGTAATTGCATGCAGGGTGGAGAGGGTGGATGGGTATAGGTAATGGCATGGAGGATGGAGAGGGTGGACGGGTATAGGTAATGGCATGCAGGGTGGAGAGGGTGGATGGGTATAGGTAATGGCATGGAGGGTGGAAAGAGTGGATGGATATAGGTAATGGCATGGAGGGTGGAGAGGGTGGATGGGTATAGGTAATGGCATGGAGGGTGGAGAGGGTGGACGGGTATAGGTAATGGCATGCAGGGTGGAGAGGGTAGATGGGTATAGGTAATGGCATGGAGGGTGGATGGGTATAGGTAATGGCATGGAGGGTGAAGAGGGTGGATGGGTACAGGTAATGGCATGGAGGGTGGAGAGGGTAATGGCTATAGGTAATGGCATGGAGGGTGGAGAGGATGGATGGGTATAGGTAATGGCATGTAGGGTGGAGAGGGTGGATGGGTATAGGTAACGGCATGTAGGGTGGAGAGGGTGGATGGGTATAGGTAATGGCATGGAGGGTGGAGAGGGTGGATGGGTATAGCTAATGGCATGCAGGGTAGAGAGGGTGGATGGATATAGGTAATGGCATGGAGGGTGGAGAGGGTGGATGGGTATAGGTAATGGCATGGAGGGAGGAGAGGGTGGATGGGTATAGGTAATGGCATGTAGGGTAGAGAGGGTGGAAGGGTATAGGTAATGGCATGCAGGGTGGAGAGGGTGGATGGGTATAGGTAACGGCATGTAGGGTGGAGAGGGTGGATGGGTATAGGTAATGGCATGGAGGGTGGAGAGGGTGGATGGGTATAGGTAATGGCATGCAGGGTAGAGAGGGTGGAAGGGTATAGGTAATGGCATGCAGGGTGGAGAGGGTGGATGGGTATAGGTAATGGCATGGAGGGTGGAGAGGGTGGATGGGTAAAGGTAATGGCATGGAGGGTAGAGAGGGTGGAAGGGTATAGGTAATGGCATGGAGGGTGGAGAGGGTGGATGGGTATAGGTAATGGCATGGAGGGTGGAGAGGGTGGAAAGGTATAGGTAATGGTATGAAGGGTGGAGAGAGTGGATGGGTATAGGTAATGGCATGGAGGGTGGAGAGGGTGTATGGGTATAGGTAATGGCATGGAGGGAGGAGAGGGTGGATGGGTATAGGTAATGGCATGGATGGTGGAGAGGGTGGATGGGTATGGGGCATGGCATGGAGGGTGGAGAGGGTGGATGGGTATAGGTAATGGCATGGAGGGAGGAGAGGGTGGATGGGTATAGGTAATGGCATGAATGGTGGAGAGGGTGGATGGGTATGGGGCATGGCATGGAGGGTGGAGAGGGTGGGTGGGCTTTAGCATTGCAGATGTATCGTGCTTCCTCTGCCATTAGTGACGTCACTGGACGGCCTGAACCACTCCTGCAGCTACTCTATATAAAGAGGCAGAACTCTGTATCTCACGCTGGGATGTCTGACACAGGAGCAGATGTATTAAGCCTGGAGAAGTGATAAAGCAGTGATAAGTGCAAGGTGATAACGCATCAACCAATCAGCTCCTAACTGTAAATGTACATATTGGAGCTGATTGGCTGGTGCATTATCGCCTTGCACTTATCACCGCTTTATCCCTTCTCCAGGCTTAATACAGCGTATCTCTGTGCCCCCAGCTGGTACCGCGCTTGTACTCTCAGCCTCATACAAACCACTGACGTGTATTCATCGTGCTGCAGTCTGTCAGCGATGTGTTACCAGGTAATCACACGTTACAATGGAGGAACAATCTACGGTGATTCCTTTGCTGATGAATAAAGATGAAGTATTGTGCTGTAGACAAATGCCTCTGATTCCATCACAGATGCCTCATTAATGCCTCTGCCTCCCACATGCCTCCCACAGCAACTGGACATAGATATGAAAGGCAAACCCTAGATCACTGAACGTCCAGGACTCCCGTCACCCGAGGCAGGCGACATTCTGCAGCACTACGATATAACAGGCGTGTCTGAGAGATACTCTGCAATCCATGTCACCAATAAGCAGGAAGACATAACGGCGACCTGCGCGGCTTCTGTAACCCGGGGTACGCAATCAGAGGAATACACCAGACACCCAACTACTCGTAGATATGTTCTAGCTTATTCTCGCACTGTAAGGGGAATGCCGATAGGCAGAAGGCTATGGCCGGATGTAACGCAGTGCCAGAAGTCTATGGCCGGATGTAACGCAGTGCCAGAAGTCTGTGGCCGGATGTAACGCAGTGCCAGAAGTCTATGGCCGGATGTAACGCAGTGCCAGAAGTCTATGGCCGGATGTAACGCAGTGCCAGAAGTCTATGGCCGGATGTAACGCAGTGCCAGAAGTCTATGGCCGGATGTAACGCAGTGCCAGAAGTCTATGGCCGGATGTAACTCAGTGCCAGAAGGCTATGACCGGATGTAATGCAGTGCCAGAAGTCTATGGCCGGATGTAACGCAGTGCCAGAAGTCTGTGGCTGGATGTAACTCAGTGCCAGAAGTCTGTGGCCGGATGTAACGCAGTGCCAGATGGCTATGGGCCGGATGTAACTCAGTGCCAGAAGGCTATGACCGGATGTAATGCAGTGCCAGTAGGCTATGGCCAGATGTAACGCAGTGCCAGAAGTCTATGGCCGGATGTAACGCAGTGCCAGAAGTCTGTGGCCGGATGTAACGCAGTGCCAGATGGCTATGGGCTGGATGTAACTCAGTGCCAGAAGGCTATGACCGGATGTAATGCAGTGCCAGTAGGCTATGGCCAGATGTAACGCAGTGCCAGAAGTCTATGGCCGGATGTAACGCAGTGCCAGAAGTCTGTGGCCGGATGTAACGCAGTGCCAGAAGGCTATGACCGGATGTAATGCAGTGCCAGTAGGCTATGGCCAGATGTAACGCAGTGCCAGAAGTCTATGGCCGGATGTAACGCAGTGCCAGAAGTCTGTGGCCGGATGTAACGCAGTGCCAGATGGCTATGGGCCGGATGTAATGCAGTGCCAGATGGCTATGGGCCGGATGTAATGCAGTGCCAGTAGGCTATGGCCAGATGTAACGCAGTGCCAGAAGTCTATGGCCGGATGTAACGCAGTGCCAGAAGTCTGTGGCCGGATGTAACGCAGTGCCAGAAGGCTATGGCCGGATGTAACGCAGTGCCAGAAGTCTATGGCCGGATGTAACGCAGTGCCAGAAGTCTGTGGCCGGATGTAACGCAGTGCCAGAAGTCTATGGCCGGATGTAACGCAGTGCCAGAAGTCTGTGGCCGGATGTAACGCAGTGCCAGAAGGCTATGGCCGGATGTAACGCAGTGCCGGATGGCTATGGGCCGGATGTAATGCAGTGCCAGATGGCTATGGGCCGGATGTAATGCAGTGCCAGATGGCTATGGGCCGGATGTAATGCAGTGCCAGATGGCTATGGGCCGGATGTAATGCAGTGCCAGATGGCTATGGGCCGGATGTAACGCAGTGCCAGATGGCTATGGGCCGGATGTAACGCAGTGCCAGATGGCTATGGGCCGGATGTAACGCAGTGCCAGATGGCTATGGGCCGGATGTAATGCAGTGCCAGATGGCTATGGGCCAGATGTAATGCAGTGCCAGATGGCTATGGGCCGGATGTAATGCAGTGCCAGATGGCTATGGGCCGGATGTAATGCAGTGCAAGATGGCTATGGGCCGGATGTAACGCAGTGCCAGATGGCTATGGGCCGGATGTAACGCAGTGCCAGATGGCTATGGGTCGGATGTAATGCAGTGCCAGATGGCTATGGGCCGGATGTAACGCAGTGCCAGAAGTCTATGTCCGGATGTAATGCAGTGCCAGATGGCTATGGGCCGGATGTAACGCAGTGCCAGAAGGCTATATCCGGATGTAACGCAGTGCCAGATGGCTATGGGCCGGATGTAATGCAGTGCCAGAAGGCTATGGCCGGATGTAATGCAGTGCCAGAAGGCTATGGCCGGATGTAACGCAGTGCCAGAAGGCTATGGCCGGATGTAATGCAGTGCCAGATGGCTATGGTCGGATGTAACGCAGTGCCAGATGGCTATGGGCCGGATGTAACGCAGTGCCAGATGGCTATAGGCCGGATGTAACGCAGTGCCAGAAGGCTATGGCCGGATGTAATGCAGTGCCAGAAGGCTATGGCCGGATGTAACGCAGTGCCAGATGGCTGGCCAGGTTTGTTTCGCCTTGTAAATAATTGCCGCTTTAAAGAAAAGTACGAATTCAGCCAGAATCGCGGAGCACCCGCCGTCTCGCAGCGCATTACACCCGGCCCCCTATGTTTTCCTAGAAAACGTCTTGTATATCCATCACAGTTTATCCAGATCATATTGAGTATGGGGTAGTGACCTTTCTGCTAACGCATCACTCATGTTCCAGAAGCGAGAAGCCCCCCCAGCAACCTCTGATATATGTACATGTCACGTAGAGGACCGCAATCACCATCACTAGGAGAAAAGTCACAGAGCGTCTGAATGACGAAACCATCGCACACTGGGAGAGAGACTATGGGGGTCATTCCGAGATGATCGTAGCCCTGCTAAAGTTAGCACAGCCACGATCATGACAATAGACATGCGGGGGGACGCCCAGCACAGGGCTATCCCATCCCGCATATCAGTGCCCCCCCCACCCCCAGAAGTGCAAAGGCATCGCACAGCGGCAATGCTTTTGCACTTTAGGAGTAGATCCCGGCCAGCGCAGCTTTAGCGTGCTGGCCGGGACCTACTCGTCGCTCCCTGGCCCGCAGAGGCTGCGTGTGACCTCACGCAGCCGCTATGGGCCACCCCCCGCACGGTCTGGCCATGCCTGCGTTGGCCGGAACGCGCCCCCATAAAGGTGGCCAAATGCCGCTGTCCACCCCCTCTCATCCAGCGATTGACAGGCAGAGGCGATCGCAGGGAAACGACGGCCTTCGGCCGTCCAGCATGCGCTGGCGCACTGCGCAATTCCGACCCGATCGTGGCGATAAACTGCAGCGAGCAATCGGGTCGGAATGACCCCCTGTAAACTTATTCATGTGTGATACCGCACATAGTGTATATCTACACACTATCTACACACTATGAAGTGAGCACTGTAGCACAGTGTCTTGTGCAACAGCCGCAGGAGGCATCATGCGTCACTACACCACTACCGGCCTCTGTGATTTCCTGCTACAACCAAGGCTGCATCATTGGATCAACTGCATGACCATCGGACATCAGAGTAACCCCCGGCCAAATCATTCTGGACAGTGAAGCCAGGTCTAAGGACACGGCCACTTCCAGGAAATGGAGCCGACATGCCCCCATGATCTGGAACATTGCAGACCCACCCAATGCCATCAACATGTCAACCATGCTAAAGCTTTGGGGCACTGCAAGCAGCATTGCAGATCCAGATGTGAATATGTGCTGCGCGGCTTCTGCGCATATAGAGATCTAAAGACAAGACGAGAGGGATTCCCAGTATAACTGGCAAATCACTGCATTTACTATCAATGAACACCTGTGACATCCCGCAGTTATATTATACTACATATCACTACTGATAAGAAAGAATACATGATATTAATCTTTATACAACTAATAATCCCAACCAGTCTTCTTCTACAGATGCTAAAAGGAGACAATAGTGATGATGATACAGGTTATACAACTGTTTTATGTACCCTCAACCGTTCTCTCATTGGACTGTTCCCTCTATATTCCTGTAAGAGCCTTCATAAGAGTAACACTACAGCCAGAAGACCCATCCAGTACTATATACATAAGAGTAACACTACAGCCAGAAGACCCATCCAGTACTATATACATAAGAGTAACACTACAGCCAGAACACCCATCCAGTACTATATACATAAGAGTAACACTACAGCCAGAACACCCATCCAGTACTATATACATAAGAGTAACACTACAGCCAGAACACCCATCCAGTACTATATACATAAGAGTAACACTACAGCCAGAAGACCCATCCAGTACTATATACATAAGAGTAACACTACAGCCAGAACACCCATCCAGTACTATATACATAAGAGTAACACTACAGCCAGAAGACCCATCCAGTACTATATACAAAAGAGTAACACTACAGCCAGAAGACCCATCCAGTACTATATACAAAAGAGTAACACTACAGCCAGAAGACCCATCCAGTACTATATACATAAGAGTAACACTACAGCCAGAACACCCATCCAGTACTATATACATAAGAGTAACACTACAGCCAGAACACCCATCCAGTACTCTATACAATGGAGTAACACTACAGCCTGAAGACCCATCCAGTACTATATACAAAAGAGTAACACTACAACCAGAAGACCCATCCAGTACTATATACATAAGAGTAACACTACAGCCAGAAGACCCATCCAGTACTATATACAAAAGAGTAACACTACAGCCAGAAGACCCATCCAGTATTATATACAAAAGAGTAACACTACAGCCAGAAGACCCATCCAGTACTATATACAAAAGAGTAACACTACAGCCAGAAGACCCATCCAGTACTATATACATAAGAGTAACACTACAGCCAGAACACCCATCCAGTACTATATACAAAAGAGTAACACTACAGCCAGAACACCCATCCAGTACTCTATACAAAAGAGTAACACTACAGCCAGAAGACCCAGCCAGTACTATATACAAAAGAGTAACACTACAGCCAGAAGACCCATCCAGTACTATAAACAAAAGAGTAACACTACAGCCAGAAGACCCATCCAGTATTATATACAAAAGAGTAACACTACAGCCAAAAGACCCATCCAGTACTATATACAAAAGAGTAACACTACAGCCAGAAGACCCATCCAGTACTATATACATAAGAGTAACACTACAGCCAGAAGACCCATCCAGTACTATATACATAAGAGTAACACTACAGCAGGAAGACCCATCCAGTACTATGGCCCTCATTCCGAGTTGATCGCTCGCAAGGCGATTTTAGCAGAGTTACACACGCTAAGCCGCCGCCTACTGGGAGTGAATCTTAGCTTCTTAAAATTGCGACCGATGTATTCGCAATAATGCGATTACTAACTACTTAGCAGTTTCAGAGTAGCTCCAGACTTACTCTGCCTGTGCGATCATTTCAGTGCTTGTCGTTCCTGGTTGACGTCACAAACACACCCAGCGTTCGGCCAGGCACTCCCACCGTTTCTCCGGCCACTCCTGCGTTTTTCCCGGAAACGGTAGCGTTTTCAGCCACACGCCCCTGAAACGCCGTGTTTCCGCCCAGTAACACCCATTTCCTGTCAATCACATTACGATCGCCGGAGCGAAGAAAAAGCCGTGAGTAAAAATACTATCTTCATTGTTAAATTACTTGGCGCAGTCGCAGTGCGAATATTGCGCATGCGTACTAAGCGGAATTTTACTGCGATGCGATGAAATATACCGAGCGAACGACTCGGAATGAGGGCCCATATACATAAGAGTAACACTACAGCCAGAAGACCCATCCAGTACTACATACTTAAGAGTAACACTACAGCAGGAAGACCCATCCAGTACTACATACTTAAGAGTAACACTACAGCAGGAAGACCCATCCAGTACTATATACATAAGAGTAACACTACAGCTAGAAGACCCATCCAGTACTACATACTTAAGAGTAACACTACAGCAGGAAGACCCACCCAGAACTATATACATAAGAGTAACACTACAGCCAGAAGACCCATCCAGTACTATATATATAAGAGTAACACTACAGCAAGATGACCCATCCAGTACTATATACAAATGAGTAACACTACAGCCAGAAGACCCATGCAGTACCTATATACTTAAGAGTAACACTACAGCAAGATGACCCATCCAGTACTATATACATAAGAGTAACACTACAGCCAGAAGACCCATCCAGTACTATATACATAAGAGTAACACTACAGCCAGAACACCCATCCAGTACTATATACATAAGAGTAACACTACAGCCAGAAGACCCATCCAGCACTATATACATAAGAGTAACACTACATCCAGAACACCCATCCAGTACTATATACATAAGAGTAACACTACAGCCAGAAGACCCATCCAGCACTATATACATAAGAGTAACACTACAGCAAGATGACCCATCCAGTACCCCCTGTATATACCGTATGCTACATAGTCTCTGGCAGGCACAGTGGGTAAATGTAGACAGGTCCAGTAGAACATGAAACTCGGGCAGCACAAAGTAGACAATGTAAGGGTCAGAATAGAGTGTCCAGAACTAGCAGCCAGTTTGGGTGACATATATATGGACATAGCCATAGGGTCCAGCTTGAATTTTGTGTTGGGCCCAGGTTTTGGCTATAGAACTTGTGTTATCTAAGCATGATCAGTCTCCTAACACATGCATACTGTAGATGAAAACTAGGGACAGATGTACAAAGCCTTGGACAGTGATAAAGTGGAGAGAGTTAAAGTATCTGCTATTCAGCTCCTGTCATGTTCTACAAACACAGGCCCTCATTCAGCATGGATTGCAACTGCAGAGCTGCTCGTATGCAATCTCAGCACTGCAACCATCTGCAACGGAAAACGGAGTAAGCCTCGCCACTCCCGGAAAACATGGACCGCCCCAATCCGTCCCCCCAAACACCAGACAGAGGCATTGGTAATACTGAGATGTGATCACACATGCTTACAACGAGTCCTCCGCCTGCGCAGTTTACGGATTATCAGGAAACTGCGCAGGTGATCGCATAAGCCGTCGTTACTGAATAGCCCCCACAGCCTGTAACATGGCAGTTAGGAGCTGATTGGCTGGTACTTTAGTTCTCCCCACTTTATCTCTCCTAAAGGCTTAGCACATCTACCCCTAAGTCTATTATCCAGTACTGTAGCCTACTTTGAGTTTCCAAGAGCTGGAGATTAGTGACCACCCACGTCCTCGGAAACAACCCATCCACGTGTTTAATTAATAAAAACATTTATTTGGCAGAATAGGACAATACATTTCCTAGTGTCAGAGCTCCTCAGTATTGATGTGGTTCTGCTTGGCACAAACACTGGTCTGCGCGGGGACTGACACCATGTGACTATTGTGCGTCATGTTTGTTCTCAGTCTTCTCACGCTGCTGTGGCGAATGTACCCCGGTGGACACGCGGCTACTATAATTCTTATTTCCCCTGTGCCCTGCATACATTTACTGCTACCATGCCTGTTTCCACTTATGACATATGGTGTAGCTGAAACCATCATTACACTAGTATCACTGGGAGTGCTGCAGGTTGCGTCCTGCTGTATGAACGCAACATGTCAGACAGGATCATGAAAAATGTAAGCTGTGATTTATTTATGACGTTGGAGACAATGATTAGTGTGCTGTCTAGAGGAAATTATGAAACGTCCTTATGTGGAACTGATGGTTACACTGATTCTCACACATAGTGGGATGTCTCCAGCGTTGGAATAAGTGAGAGAGCAGTGGTCTCAGGGGCACTATATAGCAAAGAAACATGCGAGAGAGATTCATTGCAGTGTTTTATAATAATTCTAACCTTTCATGTGGCAGAATACATCTTTCCTTTATATTGTACGTGACCTTAGAAATGTGTTCATCTTTAAGTCACTATGGCCTTCACCCTCAGAGGCTGACCATTCTGGATCACTTCCTGTACATGTGGATGTTAGAGCTTTCCCGCTGCTACATAGGACATTCAGCTCACAGTAGGGCAGGCTGGGCAGAAGATAGGGGTTGGACGACTGGAACTGTCCTGCACAGAACATAAATGCAAAGGCTGCTCAGGTTCCACGGTCATCCAATTAGGTGACACATTGACCTCTTGTAGGTTTGAATGACTCATCCCATAGCCTGTTCTAGATCTGAACACTGACTTCTGGCCACACTGGGTACATCCATAGTGATGGAGCGCTCTCCAAAAACTCCTGCAGGGAAGCAGGATAAATGTTTTCCAGATTCCAAAGTCCAAGATCTTGATATTTAGCTTGCTGGCAGATTAAAAAATGGTAGAAAATAGCAATATTTTGTATACAGGGTAAAAGAACACTATTGCAGCTGCAGCCTCATTTAACAGATTGACGCGCCACACCTTCATCAGATGTTATAACTAGGTTCCGCCCCTGTTAAGCAGGTGGGGCAAGACAGAAGAATGGTGAACTACTCCTTCAAGCCATGGCACAGAAGGTTTATCTGGGGATTATGCTGCTGATATGATGAATGACCAAGTTGTCGGATTCTGGGTGATAAGTTGACAGTAAATACAGATTCACAGAGGCTTGCCAGTCATGGATGCGTACCCAGGTTCCATCTGCATTCTTGCTTCTGTGATTTACCATTGAATTGTTCTGGTATGGAAATAATAATTTTCTCTATTTTTTGTGTGTAATAAAATATTTTTAATACTATACCAGCGTTGGGTATGGGTGACCGGTGGCTGGGAGGGTGACTACATCCCCTACACAACGAGAAGTTCTTTCCTGTTTTAAATCCTATGGTTACACATGAGGATATAACAAAAAAACCTTGATGAGTCTATCAACTGCGTTTTGATGTAAGCCAATGTGTAAGCATCATTCGTCCTTTGTCACAATAGGCATCATAAGTGGTGGACTTGTGAAGATACCTTACCTTTATAGGAAATTACTACACTCAGTTGATGTAAGCTTTTATCAGCCATCATATTATGTGGAAAATCCGTTCTCCTATATTTATGTGACGTTATTAATCATGTAAACAAACCACACTGATTATGTGCATTATCTTTTTCAGATGAATTGTCCTGAGGACCTACCATGTTTCTGACTAGAAAGGAGAAAGAAAAGAATTCAATTTCACAACTTGAACAAGTTTGGCGCAATATATATCATCCTTTCTTTATATCACATTCAAATCAAGCTATTGGTGACGTGTGTGGGTTGTACATTGCTGTCTCTCTGGATGCACTTTTGTTTTGTTATTCCTTTGTATATCTGACAGTAAATATGTCAACAGTCAATAGGTCAACCCCATATGGTCACCATGCACTAATATCACTGATCCTTCCATCACTGCATAGTGTCCTGTTCCAAAACAAAACCCAAATGCTGCTGTATCACTGATCCTTCCATCATTGCATAGTGGCTTGTTCCACCACAAAACCTAAAGGTTGTATCACTGATCCTTCCATCGCTGCAAGGTGGCCTATTCCACCATAAAACCTAAAGCTTGTATCACTGAGCCTTCCATCACTGCAAGGAGGCCTGTTCCACCACAAAACCTAAAGGTTGTATCACTGATCCTCCCATCATTGCATAGTGGCTTGTTCCACCACAAAACCTAAAGGTTGTATCATTGATCCTCCCAGTGCTGCAAGGTGGCCTATTCCACCACAAAACCTAAAGGTTGTATCACTGATCATCCCAGTGCTGCAAGGTGGCCTATTCCACCACAAAACCTAAAGGTTGTATCACTGTTCCTCCCAGTGCTACAAGGTGGCCTATTCCACCACAAAACCTAAAGGTTGTATCACTGATCCTCCCAGTGCTGCAAGGTGGCCTATTTCAACCCAAAACCTAAGGTTGTATCACTGATCCTCCCAGTGCTGCAAGGTGGCCTATTCCACCACAAAACCTAAAGGTTGTATCACTGATCCTCCCAGTGCTGCAAGGTGGCCTATTCCAACCCAAAACCATCCTCCCAGTGCTGCAAGGTGGCCTGTTCCACCACAAAACCTAAAGGTTGTATCACTGATCATCCCAGTGCTGCAAGGTAGCCTATTCCAACACAAAACATAAAGGTTGTATCACTGATCCTTATATCGCTGCAAGGTAGCCTATTCTACCACAAAACCTAAAGGTTGTATCACTGATCCACCCAGTGCTGCAAGGTGGCCTGTTCCACCACAAAACCTAAAGGTTGTATCACTGATCATCCCAGTGCTGCAAGGTGGCCTATTCCACCACAAAACCTAAAGGTTGTATCACTGATCCACCCAGTGCTGCAAGGTGGCCTATTCCACCACAAAACCTAAAGGTTGTATCACTGATCATCCCAGTGCTGCAAGGTGGCCTATTCCACCACAAAACCTAAAGGTTGTATCACTGATCCACCCAGTGCTGCAAGGTGGCCTATTCCACCACAAAACCTAAAGGTTGTATCACTGATCATCCCAGTGCTGCAAGGTGGCCTATTCCACCACAAAACCTAAAGGTTGTATCACTGATCATCCCAGTGCTGCAAGGTGGCCTATTCCACCACAAAACCTAAAGGTTGTATCACTGATCATCCCAGTGCTGCAAGGTGGCCTATTCCACCACAAAACCTAAAGGTTGTATCACTGATCCACCCAGTGCTGCAAGGTGGCCTATTCCACCACAAAACCTAAAGGTTGTATCACTGATCATCCCAGTGCTGCAAGGTGGCCTATTCCACCACAAAACCTAAAGGTTGTATCACTGATCCACCCAGTGCTGCAAGGTGGCCTATTCCACCACAAAACCTAAAGGTTGTATCACTGATCCTCCCAGTGCTGCAAGGTGGCCTATTCCACCACAAAACCTAAAGGTTGTATCACTGATCATCCCAGTGCTGCAAGGTGGCCTATTCCACCACAAAACCTAAAGGTTGTATCACTGATCATCCCAGTGCTGCAAGGTGGTCTATTCCACCACAAAACCTAAAGGTTGTATCACTGATCCACCCAGTGCTGCAAGGTGGCCTATTCCACCACAAAACCTAAAGGTTGTATCACTGATCATCCCAGTGCTGCAAGGTGGCCTATTCCACCACAAAACCTAAAGGTTGTATCACTGATCATCCCAGTGCTGCAAGGTGGCCTATTCCACCACAAAACCTAAAGGTTGTATCACTGATCATCCCAGTGCTGCAAGGTAGCCTATTCCACCACAAAACCTAAAGGTTGTATCACTGATCCACCCAGTGCTGCAAGGTGGCCTATTCCACCACAAAACCTAAAGGTTGTATCACTGATCATCCCAGTGCTGCAAGGTGGCCTATTCCACCACAAAACCTAAATGTTGTAGCACTGATCCTTCCATCACTGCATAGTGGCCTATTCCACCACAAATTCCACAGGCTGTACCAAAGATTATAAAATTCTACCAACTGGATCACATAGGACAACATATATTCATGATAGACACTATATATAAATAAAGCTTTCTGCCTCAGCCTCGTGATTCCCTTATACTGTTTATGATATCACTATATATAGAGACCTGTTTCACACAAACTGTTAATATTTGGTGTATGATTGCATCTATATTATAAAATCATTTGTCCAAGAAATGGTCCTGTATTGTAAGTTATTTATTGATTACCAATTATCTATATAGCACACACATATTCCACAGCGCTTTACAGAGGATACTTGTCCATTCACATCAGTCCCTGCCCCAGTGGAGATCTATATCCCCTACCACACGTACAAGCACACACTAGGGATAATTTTGTTGGGAGCCAATTAACCTATCAGTATATTTCTGGATTGTGGGAGGAAACCGGAGTACCCGGAGGAAACCCACACAAGTACGGGGAGAATATACAAACTGCGCACAGTTAGAGCCATGGTGGGAATCAAACCCATGACCTCAGTGCTGTGAGGCAGTAGTGCTAACCACTACGCCATCCGTGCTGAGGTATTAATGATGTACCTCTTAGTAATTCAGGAATAACACAATGACTCCTTAGATGATGTAATGAATGATGAGGGAGTCATTCACAAGCCCCACCACGGCGAGCGTACCCTCCAGCAGCACGCCGCCACCCCTAACAGAGCCAGAAGAAAGAAGAGTGGTGAGTAGAACTCCCGTGTCCCGGTTAGCAGGTCGCCGGCGGTAATGGCGGCACAAGGGTAGGAGCGCAGCGCTGACAGGCTGCGGCTCCAGGCTTCAGAGTAACATGCACTGAGGTGTGTATCTGCGGTGAGGGGCGAGCTGAAGACACTACAAGTACCCACACTGGCACCACTAGCTTACATGGGTTCTTCTAACCCACTATCAAGCACACAAAATTACATCAGCTAGTATAAAATACCAGGAGGACCGCGCACCATTAAGGGGGCGGGGCTTCACTATGAGCAGATCCTCACTAGCGCCATTTTCTCTCTGCAGCTGACACTGAAATCGCTGGTAGGGAAGTGCAGTTCCTCCACAAAGAAGGGGCAGCAGTATTATAAGTATTCATACCCTATTAGGGGTACTTAGTCTCCGCCCAGCTGAGATTATTATTAGCTAAGGGGGCGCTGTGTCTCCCTAGAGGGCTCTGTTTGTTAACCTGTGTTCTCCTGTGTGTGTGTGGGTAAACTTTTTCATTACACTATGGAGTGTATTTCCTGCACTGCAGAGTGTTTCTCTTTCCCTGGGGGATCATTACACTGTACTCAGGGTAGTACACTTTCTCAGGCTAGTGGGTCCGACCTAGCATGGTTGGATTCCATAAAGGGGATGATTACAAATATTTCAAATAAATTATCCCATAATGAAAAAGAGACTTAAGAAAGTCTGTGGTGGACCTGATGGATAGAGATTCAGTTCCCATACCAGCGTCTCAAACCCCCTACCATTGGTCCACAAAAGCATACACTGGCCCATATCCTGCAGTCTGACTCAGATGATGAGGGGTCAGACATGGAGGAGGGGGAGGTGGACTCAGAGGGGGGGGGGGGTGCAGCTCTGTCACAGGGAATAGAGGCTCTTATAGAAGCTATCAGAGATGTTCTGCATATTCCCGATAAGGTGACAGAAGAGAGCGAGGAATCTTATTTTAATGTAAAAAAGAAGTCCTCAGTCACTTTTCCTGTGTTAAAGGAATTGAATACTCTGAAGAACCGTGGTTTAATCCTGATAAGAAATTTCAAATCCCTAAAAGGTTGCTCTCCTCTTTTCCTTTTCATCTGGAGGATTGGAAAAAATGGGAAAATCCACCGATAGTGGATGCATCAGTCTCTAGGCTGTCACGTAAAATTGTATTGCCTGTCCCTGGTGCAGCCTCCCTGAAAGACACAGCTGATCGTAAAATTGAGACTACACTCAAATCATTGTACACAGCTGCTGGGGTGGCCCAAAGACCCACTATTGCATGTGCGTGAATCACTAAAGCTATTGCTAAATGGTCAGGTAACCTACAGTAATTTAAGGGTTAGATTCCTTATCTAGGGGGGATGTTGTCTTATTCCTGCATCATATACAGGACTCTGCAAACTTTATGGTGGAAGCCATAAAGGAAATAGGCGTGATTAATGCATGCACCACTGCTATGGCAATGTCGGCATGCAGAGGCTTGTGGCTACGCCAGTGGACTGCTGACGCGGATTCCAGGAAATGCGTAGAAGGCCTAACATTCACTTGAGAGGCCTTGTTCAGAGATTAATTAGACAAATGGATCTCCACAGCTACTGTGGGTATGTCTACGAATCTTCCTTCTGCAGCCCCACAACCAAGAAGACTTATTCAGCTTCTAAGTTACAGTCCTTTCGGACGGCCAAGTTCAAAAGCAAATCAAGGGGTGCTTCTATGTCCTCCAGCGGCGCAAGAGGTAAACCACACAAGGTACAGTGCTCAGGCTCTGCTTCCTCAAAGACTTCAGCATGACGGTGGACCGCAATGCCTGGAGGGCTGTCAGGTGGGAGCTCGTCTACAATTCTTCAGTCAAATCTGGTCAAATTTGTGCCAGGATCCCTGGATCATAAATCTTGTTTCCCAGGGCTACAGACTGGTGTTCCAAGAGCTCCCACCTCACAGATTCTTCAAATCAGGCTTGCCAGTTTCACAAGAGGCAAGTATAACTTTACAACATGCCATCCAAAAACTGGTACAGACTCACGTCATTGTTCCAGTTCCACCTCATCAGCTAAACAAGGGGTACTATTCCAACTTGTTTGTAGTACCAAAACCGGTCGTTTCGGTAAGACCAAATTTGAACCTCAAGTCGTTGAACCCGTACTTACGAGTCTTCAAATTCAAGATGGAGTCTCTGAGAGCGGTGATCTCAGGTCTGGAGGAAGGGGAATTCTTGGTGTCTCTGGATATCAAGGATGCGTACCTTCACATTCTGATCTGGCTGCCTCATCAGGCTTATCTACGGTTTGCACTGCAGGACTGTCACTACCAGTTCCAGGCCCTGCCATTTGGTCTCTCCACGGCACCAAGGGTGTTCACTAAGGTGATAGCAGAGATGAAGTTTCTACTCCACAAACAGGGAGTGAACATAAATCCGTACCTATAAGATCTTCAGATAAAGGCGCCGTCCAGGGAAAGGTTGCTGGACAGCATTGCTCTCTCAAACAAACTTCTCCAGGATCATGGGTGGATTTTGAACCTTCCGAAATCTCACCTGGAGCCAACACGGAGGCTCCCATTCCTGGGAATGATACTGGTTACAGAGTCGCAGAAGGTGTTCCTTCCGTTGGAAAAGGCATTAGTGATCCAGTCGATGGTTCGGGATGTCCTGAAGCCAACCCGAATATCAGTTCAACTATGCATTTGCCTTCTGGGGAAGTTGGTCGCCTCTTACGAGGCTCTTCAATTTGGAGGGTTTCACGCAAGACCCTTCCAGCTCGATCTGTTGGACAAATGGTCTGGATCGCATCTTCACATGCACCAGAGGATCCATCTGTCGCCAAAAGCCAGCCTCTCCCTTCTCACCTCATTGAGGGTTGGAGGTTCAGAATTCAGAATTGGAGTCTGTTAACCACAGTCACAAGCCTCAGAGGTTGGGGAGCAGTCACCCAGGGGGTGCAGTTTCAGGGAAGATGGTCAAGTCAGGAAGTCGTCCTTCCAATCAACATTCTGGAACTCAGGGCCATATACAATGTCCTTCTGCAGGCCTCACATCTTCTTCAAGATCAGGCCATTCAGGTCCAGTGGGACAATATAATAGCAGTAACGTACATAAACTGACAGGGCGGAACGAAAAGCAGAGCAGCAATGTCAGAGGTGTCAAGAATTCTCCTCTGGGCAGAGGGAAACGCTGTGACATCATCAGCGGTATTCATTCTGGGAGTAGACAACTGGGAAGCAGCCTTCCTCAGCAGACACGACCTGCACCCGGGGGAGTGGGGCCTTCACCAGGAAGTGTTCATGTGCTTGACAAGTCGATGGGGATATCCACAGATCGACATGATGGCCTCTTGTCTCAACAAGAAACTCAAGCTGTATTGTTCCAGGTCGAGAGACCCACAGGCGGTAGCGGTAGATGCCCTGATGACTCCATGGGTCTATCAGATGGTGTACGTGTTTCCGCAACTTCCTCTGATCCCAAGAATTCTAAAGAGAATAAAAAGGGAAAAGGTTCAAGCAATTCTAATTGTTCCAGACTGGCCAAGAAGGGCCTGGTACATGGACCTTCTGGAGATGCTCTTCGAAGATCCGTGGCCTCTTCCTCTTCACGAGGATCTTCTACAACAGGGCCCGTTCGTCTACCAGGACTTACTGCGGCTAAGTTTGACGGCATGGAAGTTGAACGTCTGATTCTAGCAGGGAGTGGGATCCCTACCAAGGTTATCCCGACTATGATCCAAGCCAGGAAGGGGGTAATGTCTAAGCATTACCATCGTAATTGGAAGAAATACGTCTCTTGGTGTGAGAGCAGAAATTTTTCTGCGATGTAATTCCATCTAGGACGATTCCTGCTTTTTCTACAAGCAGGAGTGGATGTGGGCCTACGTCTGGGCTCCGTAAAAGTCCAGATTTTGGCTTTGTCCATATTCTTTCAGAAACAATTGGCTTCTCTCCCTGAGGTCCAGACCTTCTTGAAATGTGTTCTGCACATCCAGCCTCCCTTTGTGCCTCCCATGGCACCTTGGGATCTCCATATGGTGCTGCATTTTCTCCAATCAGACTGGTTTGAGCCGTTACAGGAGGTGGATGTAAAATATCTTATGCGGAAGACCATCACGCTGTTGGCCTTAGCTTCAGCAAGACGTGTGTCGGAGCTGGGGGCTTTGTCTCACAAAAGTCCCTATTTAATTTTCCATGAGGACAGAGCTGAACTCAGAACTCGTCAGCAATTTCTTCCTAAGGTGGTGTCTGTGTTTCACATCAACCAACCTATTGTGGTTCCGGTTGTCACAGACACCTCTGATACTTCAAAGTCTTTGGATGTCGGGAGGACTTTGAAGGTGTATGCGAAAAGAATAGCTTGTCACAGAAAGACGGACTCGCTGTTTGTTCTCTATGATCCCAATAAGATTGGGTGTCCTGCTTCAAAGCAGACAATTGCACACTGGATCAAACTTACTATCTAGCATGCTTATTCCACGGCAAGTTTGCCATGTCCAAAATCTGTACAGCCCCACTCTACTAGGTCGGTGGGTTCTTCCTGGGCGGCTGCCCGAGGTGTCTCGGCTTTACAGCTCTGCCGAGCTGCTACTTGGTCAGGTTCGAACATGTTTGCAAAGTTCTACAAGTTCTATACTTTGGCCTCTGAGGACCTTCAGTTTGGTCAATCAGTTCTGCAGGAACCTCAGCACTCTCCCACCCGATTTGGGAGCTTTGGTACATCCCCAAGGTACTAAATGTACCCCAGTATCCTCTAGGACGTAAGAGAAAATCGGATTTTAATTACCTACCGGTAAATCCTTTTCTCGTAGTCCGTAGAGGATACTTGGTGCCCGCCCAGTGCTTCGTTCTTCCTGCACTGTTACTTGGTAAGTAATGTTGGTTCAGCCGTTCCTGTTCCTGTTTCAAGTTTGGTTAGCTTGGCTTTCCTCTTGTTGTGTGCTGGTTCGGAATCTCACCACTATCCTTATCTATCCTTCTCTAGAAGTATGTCCGTCTCCTCGGGAACAGTTTCCTAGACTGGGTATGGCAGGAGGGGCATATAGGGAGGAGCCAGCCGACACTATCAAATTCTTAAAGTGCCCATGGCTCCTAGTGGACCCATCTATACCCCATGGTACTAAATTGTCCCCAGTATCCTCTACGGACTACGAGAAAATGATTTACCGGTAGTTAATTAAAATCCTATTTAAACATCAATTTCCTACACATTGAGTGGCATGATGGGCGCATTTGGTGCATGGGAGGAGGAAAAGGAATATTTCCCAAGGGAAGGCACCAAGATTAAGGATACATCAGATAAGCAAATATTCAGGTTTTTATTATGTGCGCTGAATATATACTGTATATTATATGGGTGGTCTTCAGTATGCCGACTGACGGGATCCCGGCGCACAGTATACCGGCGCCGGGATCCCGACAGCCGGCATACCGACACTTATTCTCCCTCGCGGGGGTCCACGACCCCCCTGGAGAGACAATAAAATAGTGTGGCGCGCGTAGCGCGCCACCGTGCCCGTAGCGCGGCGAGCGCAGCGAGCCCGCAAGGGGCTCATTTGCGCTCGCCACACTGTCGGTAAGCGAGCGGTCGGGCTCCCGGCGCCGGTATGCTGGTCGCCGGGAGCCCGACCGCCGGCATATCGTAGTGAACCCATATTATATATATATATATATATATATATATATACACTAGGTGGTTCATCGAGCCCTACGGGTGTTCTGCACACCGTTGTAAGGGGCTATGCCAGCTTAACTCTTGCATGCCCTTGCGGCGTGCAATGTTTGTATTTTATAGACAGACAGAGAGGGGAGGGGTGCAAATCCCACCCCTAAATTTCCCTTCAGCACACTAAAAATTACCTGTAACCATACTTGAACCTATCTGGTAATAAAAATTCAGAGAATTAGTCACACATGTTTGCAAACACATGTTAAGCTGCTGAGCCAATTCACGGCTTCTCCGATATCAGCAGTCCTAACACTACATAATAGCAGTGCCCACATAGGGCCATGTAATTTGTCACAGTAGACCTCATGGGTTTATGAGGGATAGGTCATGTCAGACTAACTTAATTAGCTTCTATGAGGAAGTGAGCAATAATCTTGATCAGGAAAAAGCAGTGGATGTAGTCTTCCTAGATTTTTCAAAAGCATTAGATACAGTTCCTCACAGAAGACTGATCATCAAACTAAAAGGGCTTGGCCTAGGAAAAACTATTTGCACATGGATAAGCAACTGGTTGGATAGCAGGGTACAGCGAGTAGTGGTCAACGGGAAGTATTCAACATGGTCCCCAGTAGTCAGCGGTATACCACAAGGCTCCGTACTCGGTCCACTACTGTTCAACATATTTATCAATGACCTAGAAACAGGCCTGGAAAGCACAGTGTCAATCTTTGCAGATGATACTAAACTGTGTACGGTAATTAACTCGGAATTGGATGTGGAGTCCTTACAGAATGATCTATCTAAACTTGATTCTGGACGTCTAAATGGAAAATGAGGTTCAATACAGACAAATGCAAGGTTATGCATTTCGGGACTAAAAACAAACTTGCAGCCTACATACTAAATGGGGAACGACTAGGTAAAACAGATTTGGAAAAGGATTTGGGGGTATTCATTGATAATAGGCTTAATAACCATACACAATGTCAAAGCGCAGTAAAGAAGGCAAGTAAGGTGCTAGCGTGCATAAAAAGGGGAATTGAGACAAGGGACTCGGATGTAATCATGCCACTGTACAAATCATTGGTACGTCCGCACCTGGAATATTGTGTTCAGTTTTGGGCACCACTGTATAAAAAAGATATCAGTGAACTCGAAAGGGTTCAAAGGCGAGCTACTAAATTGATTATAGGCCTAGAGGGACTGGACTATAAGGAAAGACTTACTAGGCTGAATATGTATACACTAGAAAAGAGGCGTCTAAGAGGGGACATTATTAATATCTTCAAATATGTCAAGGGGACTACAAAGAGTTATCAGAGGAATTATTTATTAAAAGAACACAGTTTAGGACACGGGGCACTCGCTGCGGCTGGAGGAGAGAAAGTTCCGAACGCGACGTAGGAAAGTGTTCTTCACTGTTAGGGCAATTAGGATGTGGAATTCCCTGCCAGGGAAGGTGGTAATGGCGGACTCTGTAAATGGATTTAAAAAAGGAATGGATACATTTCTGAATGAAAATTATATCCAAAGTTAGCAAATTTTGAAAAGATGAGGGTATTTTTCAGGGATATTGAATGGGAAGGTTTGTTTTTAGGAAAAAATACTACGGAGAAATGGGAGGTACTAAAATTCCTGCTAGCTAAAAATACACTCAAATATATTCCTATGAGCAGCAAAAAAAGGAATAAAAATCATAAACCGATGTGGCTTAACAAAAAGATTAAGGAACTTATGGGCAAGAAAAGGCGAGCATTTAAAAAAATAAG
Organism: Pseudophryne corroboree; assembly: GCF_028390025.1. NCBI lineage: Eukaryota > Metazoa > Chordata > Amphibia > Anura > Myobatrachidae > Pseudophryne > Pseudophryne corroboree. Next base: position 176,421,771 of record NC_086455.1, on the reverse strand, counting down.
AATTTACTTACCGATAATTCTATTTCTCGTAGTCCGTAGTGGATGCTGGGGACTCCGTCAGGACCATGGGGTTTAGCGGCTCCGCAGGAGACAGGGCACAAAAGTAAAAGCTTTAGGATCAGGTGGTGTGCACTGGCTCCTCCCCCTATGACCCTCCTCCAAGCCTCAGTTAGGATACTGTGCCCGGACGAGCGTACACAATAAGGAAGGATTTTGAATCCCGGGTAAGACTCATACCAGCCACACCAATCACACTGTACAACCTGTGATCTGAACCCAGTTAACAGCATGATAACAGCGGAGCATCTGAAAAGATGGCTCACAACAATAATAACCCGATTTTTGTAACAATAACTATGTACAAGTATTGCAGACAATCCGCACTTGGGATGGGCGCCCAGCATCCACTACGGACTACGAGAAATAGAATTATCGGTAAGTAAATTCTTATTTTCTCTGACGTCCTAAGTGGATGCTGGGGACTCCGTCAGGACCATGGGGATTATACCAAAGCTCCCAAACGGGCGGGAGAGTGCGGATGACTCTGCAGCACCGAATGAGAGAACTCCAGGTCCTCCTCAGTCAGGGTGTGCCCCTGACCAAGTATCAGCTCGGCAAAGTTGTAAAGCCGAGACCCCTCGGGCAGCCGCCCAAGATGAGCCCACCTTCCTTGTGGAATGGGCATTTACATATTTTGGCTGTGGCAGGCCTGCCACAGAATGTGCAAGCTGAATTGTACTACACATCCAACTAGCAATCGTCTGCTTAGAAGCAAGAGCACCCAGTTTGTTGGGTGCATACAGGATAACAGCAAGTCAGTTTTCCTGACTCCAGCCGTCCTGGAAACATATATTTTCAGGGCCCTGACAACATCTAGCAACTTGGAGTCCTCCAAGTCCCTAGTAGCCGCAGGTACCACAATAAGCTGGTTCGGGTGAAACACTGACACCACCTTAGGGAGAAACTGGGGATGAGTCCGCAGTTCTGCCCTGTCCGAATGGACAATCAGATATGGGCTTTTTTGAGACAAACGCCGCCAATTCTGACACTCGCCTGGCCGAGGCCAGGGCCAACAGCATGGTCACTTTCCCTGTGAGATATTTCAAATCCACAGATTTGAGCGGTTTAAACTAATGTGATTTTAGGAATCCCAGAACTACGTTGAGATCCCACAGTGCCACTGGAGGCACAAAAGGGGGTTGTATATGCAGTACTCCCTTGACAAACTTCTGGACTTCAGGAACTGAAGCCAATTCTTTCTGGAAGAAAATCGACAGGGCCGAAATTTGAACCTTAATGGACCCCAATTTGAGGCCCATAGACACTCCTGTTTGCAGGAAATGCAGGAAACGACCGAGTTGAAATTTCTTCATGGGGCCTTCCTGGCCTCACACCACGCAACATATTTTCGCCACATGTGGCGATAATGTTGTGCGGTCACCTCCTTCCTGGCTTTGACCAGGGTAGGAATGACCTCTTCCGGAATGCCTTTTTCCCTTAGGATCCGGCGTTCAACCGCCATGCCGTCAAACGCAGCCGCGGTAAGTCTTGGAACAGACATGGTACTTGCTGAAGCAAGTCCCTTCTTAGCGGCAGAGGCCATGAGTCCTCTGTGAGCATCTCTTGAAGTTCCGGGTACCAAGTCCTTCTTGGCCAATCCGGAGCCACGAGTATAGTTCTTACTCCTCTACGTCTTATAATTCTCAATACCTTGGGTATGAGAAGCAGAGGAGGGAAGACATACACCGACTGGTACACCCACGGTGTTACCAGAACGTCCACAGCTATTGCCTGAGGGTCTTTTGACCTGGCGCAATACTTGTCCAGTTTTTTGTTCAGGCGGGACGCCATCATGTCCACCTTTGGTCTTTTCCAATGGTTCACAATCATGTGGAAGACTTCCCGATGAAGTCCCCACTCTCCCGGGTGGAGGTTGTGCCTGCTGAGGAAGTCTGCTTCCCAGTTGTCCACTCCCGGAATGAACACTGCTGACAGTGCTATCACATGATTTTCCGCCCAGCGAAAAATCCTTGCAGTTTCTGCCATTGCCCTCCTGCTTCTTGTGCCGCCCTGTCTGTTTACGTGGGCGACTGCCGTGATGTTGTCCCACTGGATCAATACCGGCTGACCTTGAAGCAGAGGTCTTGCTAAGCTTAGAGCATTGTAAATTGCCCTTAGCTCCAGTATATTTATGTGGAGAAAAATCTCCAGACTTGATCACACTCCCTGGAAATTTTTTCCCTGTGTGACTGCTCCCCAGCCTCTCAGGCTGGCCTCCGTGGTCACCAGCATCCAATCCTGAATGCCGAATCTGCGGCCCTCTAGAAGATGAGCACTCTGTAACCACCACAGGAGAGACACCCTTGTCCTTGGAGATAGGGTTATCCGCTGATGCATCTGAAAATGCGATCCGGACCATTTGTCCAGCAGATCCCACTGAAAAGTTCTTGCGTGGAATCTGCCGAATGGAATCGCTTCGTAATAAGCCACCATTTTTCCCAGGACTCTTGTGCAATGATGCACTGACACTTTTCCTGGTTTTAGGAGGTTCCTGACTAGCTCGGATAACTCCCTGGCTTTCTCCTCCGGGAGAAACACCTTTTTCTGGACTGTGTCCAGAACCATCCCTAGGAACAGCAGACGTGTCGTCGGAAACGGCTGCGATTTTGGATATTTAGAATCCACCCGTGCTGTCGTAGAACTACTTGAGATAGTGCTACTCCGACTTCCAACTGTTCTCTGGACCTTGCCCTTATCAGGAGATCGTCCAAGTAAGGGATAATTAAGACGCCTTTTCTTTGAAGAAGAATCATCATTTCGGCCATTACTTTGGTAAAGACCCGGGGTGCCGTGGACAATCCAAACGGCAGCGTCTGAAACTGATAGTGACAGTTCCGTACCACGAACCTGAGGTACCCTTGGTGAGAAGGGCAATTTGGGACATGGAGGTAAGCATCCTTGATGTCCAGGGACACCATATAGTCCCCTTCTTCCTGGTTCGCTATCACTGCTCTGAGTGACTCCATCTTGATTTGAACCTTTGTATGTAAGTGTTCAAAGATTTCCCATTTAGAATAGGTCTCACCGAGCCGTCTGGCTTCAGTACCACAATATAGTGTGGAATAATACCCCTTTCCTTGTCGTAGGAGGGGTACTTTGATTATCACCTGCTGGGAATACAGCTTGTGAATTGTTTCCAATACTGCCTCCCTGTCGGAGGAAGACGTTGGTAAAGCAGACATCAGGAGCCTGCGAGGGGGAGACGTCTCGAATCTCCAGTCTGTACCCCTGGGATACTACTTGTAGGATCCAGGGGTCCACTTGCGAGTGAGCCCACTACGCGCTGAAACTCTTGAGACGACCCCCCACCGCACTTGAGTCCGCTTGTACGGCCCCAGCGTCATGCTGAGGACTTGGCAGAAGCTGTGGAGGGCTTCTGTTCCTGGGAATGGGCTGCCTGCTGCAGTCTTCTTCCCTTTCCTCTATCCCTGGGCAGATATGACTGGCCTTTTGCCCGCTTGCCCTTATGGGGACGAAAGGACTGAGGCTGAAAAGACGGTGTCTTTTTCTGCTGAGATGTGATTTGGGGTAAAAAAGGTGGATTTTCCAGCTGTTGCCGAGGCCACCAGGTCCGATGGACCGACCCCAAATAACTCCTCCCCTTTATACGGCAATACTTCCATGTGCCGTTTGGAATCTGCATCACCTGACCACTGTCGTGTCCATAAACATCTTCTGGCAGATATGGACATCGCACTTACTCTTGATGCCAGAGTGCAAATATCCCTCTGTGCATCTCGCATATATAGAAATGCATCCTTTAAATGCTCTATAGTCAATAAAATACTGTCCCTGTCAAGGGTATCAATATTTTCAGTCAGGGAATCCGACCAAGCCACCCCAGCGCTGCACATCCAGGCTGAGGCGATCGCTGGTCGCAGTATAACACCAGTATGTGTGTATATACCTTTTTAGGATATTTTCCAGCCTCTCAGCTGGCTCCTTGAGGGCGGCCCTATCTGGAGACGGTACCGCCACTTGTTTTGATAAGCGTGTGAGCGCCTTATCCACCCTAAAGGGTGTTTCCCAACGCGCCCTAACTTCTGGCGGGAAAGGGTATACCGCCAATAATTTTCTATCGGGGGAAACCCACGCATCATCACACACTTCATTTAATTTATCTGATTCAGGAAAAACTACAGGTAGTTTTTTCACACCCCACATAATACCCTTCTTGTGGTACTTGTAGTATCAGAAATATGTAACACCTCCTTCATTGCCCTTAACATGTAACGTGTGGCCCTAAAGGAAAATACGTTTGTTTCTTCACCGTCGACACTGGAGTCAGTGTCCGTGTCTGTGTCTGTGTCGACCGACTGAGGTAAATGAGCGTTTTACAGCCCCTGACGGTGTTTGAGACGCCTGGACAGGTACTAATTTGTTTGCCGGCCGTCTCATGTCGTCAACCGACCTTGCAGCGTGTTGACATTATCACGTAATTCCTTAAATAAGCCATCCATTCTGGTGTCGACTCCCTAGAGAGTGACATCACCATTTCAGGCAATTGCTCCGCCTCCTCACCAACATCGTCCTCATACATGTCGACACACACGTACCGACACACAGCACACACACAGGGAATGCTCTGATAGAGGACAGGACCCCACTAGCCCTTTGGGGAGACAGAGGGAGAGTTTGCCAGCACACACCAAAAACGCTATAATTATACAGGGACAACCTTTATATAAGTGTTTTTCCCTTATAGCATTTTAATATATATATACATATCGCCAAATAAGTGCCCCCCCTCTCTGTTTTAACCCTGTTTCTGTAGTGCAGTGCAGGGGAGAGCCTGGGAGCCTTCCCACCAGCATTTCTGTGAGGGAAAATGGCGCTGTGTGCTGAAGAGAATAGGCCCCGCCCCCTTTTCGGCGGGCTTCTTCTCCCGTTTTTCTGAGACCTGGCAGGGGTTAAATACATCCATATAGCCCCCAGGGGCTATATGTGATGTATTTTTAGCCAGAATAAGGTACTATCATTGCTGCCCAGGGCGCCCCCCCCCAGCGCCCTGCACCCTCAGTGACCGCTGCTATGAAGTGTGCTGACAACAATGGCGCACAGCTGCAGTGCTGTGCGCTACCTTATGAAGACTGAAGAGTCTTCTGCCGCCGTTTCTGGACCTTCACTTTTCGGCATCTGCAAGGGGGGTCGGCGGCGCGGCTCCGGGACGAACCCCAGGGTGAGACCTGTGTTCCGACTCCCTCTGGAGCTAATGGTGTCCAGTAGCCTAAGAAGCCAATCCATCCTGCACGCAGGTGAGTTCACTTCTCTCCCCTAAGTCCCTCGTAGCAGTGAGCCTGTTGCCAGCAGGACTCACTGAAAATAAAAAACCTAACAAACTTTTACTCTAAGCAGCTCTTTAGGAGAGCCACCTAGATTGCACCCTTCTCGGCCGGGCACAAAAATCTAACTGAGGCTTGGAGGAGGGTCATAGGGGGAGGAGCCAGTGCACACCACCTGATCCTAAAGCTTTTACTTTTGTGCCCTGTCTCCTGCGGAGCCGCTAAACCCCATGGTCCTGACGGAGTCCCCAGCATCCACTTAGGACGTCAGAGAAATACAAATCTGACGGGGAAGCAGAGTCATTTCTGCACTATAAGGAATGTAACAAAATTTGCAAAAAGGAAATAAGAGTGGCTAAAGTAGAAACTGAAAAACTAGTAGCAAAGGAAAGCAAAGCGAATCCCAAAAAATTATTTAAATACATTAATAGCAAGAGATTAAAGAAGGAGAGTATAGGCCCTTTAAAAGACAAGTTGGGAGTCTTAAGCAAAAATGATAATGACATAGAGGACACACTAAATGAGTTTTTTTCAACAGTATTCACTCGTGAGGACCCAATTCAGGGACTAACGCACAATCTCAATAATGAGAATATCCCACTGATAGGTACTTATTTAAGCGAGGAAGTAGTCTGTGACCGATTAAAACATTTAAAGATTAATAAATCACCAGGGCCCGATGGTATTCATCCAAGGGTTCTAATGGAGCTTCACTCTGAACTGGCAAAACCGCTATCTTTGATCTTTAAGGATTCAGTTATATCAGGTATGGTTCCTAAAGACTGGCGTATAGCGGAAGTAGTGCCTATATTCAAAAAGGGAAGTAAAGCTGAACCAGGTAATTATAGACCAGTTAGTCTTACATCTATAGTGGGGAAAGTATTGGAAGGTATTCTAAGAGATAGTATTCAGAAGTTCCTTGAAACCAATAAGGTCATTAAAAGGAATCAACATGGGTTTATGAAGGACAGATCCTGTCAAACCAACTTACTTGGCTTTTATGAAACAGTAAGCGCAAACCTAGATCAGGGTAAAGACGTGGATGTAATCTTTTTAGACTTTGCCAAAGCGTTCGATACTGTACCACACATGAGACTTATCTACAAGCTACAAGAATCAGGGCTAGGAAGCACAATATGCACTTGGGTCAAAAACTGGTTAGATAATAGGGAGCAGCGCGTTGTGGTTAATGGATCTTTTTCAACTTGGACTGAAGTGCTAAGTGGTGTGCCGCAAGGCTCAGTATTAGGACCGCTATTGTTCAATATTTTCATTAACGACCTAACAGAAGGTCTAGAGAGCATGGTGTCAATTTTTGCAGATGATACCAAATTGTGTAAGGCTATAAATACAGAGGAGGATGCCGAGTCTCTTCAGAACGACTTAGTTAAATTAGAAGCATGGGCAGCCAAATGGAGAATGCGCTTCAACACAGACAAGTGTACGGTAATGCACTGTGGTAACAAGAACAAAAATTACACCTACCTACTAAATGGGGTAAAATTAGGGGATTCTGTACTGGAAAAGGACTTAGGTGTCCTCATAGATAGCAAGCTAAGCAGTAGTACCCAAAGTAGGACTGCAGCAAAGAAGGCTAATAAGATATTAGCATGCATAAAACGGGGTATTGATGCTAGGGACGAGAGTATTATACTCCCGTTATATAAATCACTAGTGAGGCCACACCTTGAATACTGTGTACAATTCTGGGCACCGTACTACAAAAAGGATATCCTGGAGCTTGAAAAGGTACAGAGGAGGGCGACCAAACTAATTAAGGGCATGGAGACGATGGAATACAAGGAAAGGCTTGAAAGACTAGGCATGTTTACATTGGAAAAGCGAAGACTAAGAGGGGATATGATCAACATCTACAAATATATAAGGGGACAATACACAGAGCTTGCACGGGACCTGTTTTTGGTTAGATCAACACAGAGGACTCGTGGACACTCGCTCAGGTTAGAGGAGAGGAGATTCCGCACAATACGTCGTAAAGGCTTTTTCACGGTAAGGACAATACATGTTTGGAATTCCCTGCCCGAGGGAGTTGTAATGGCGGAATCTGTCAACACCTTTAAGAATGGGTTAGATAAATTCCTAATGGATAAGGATATCCAGGGGTATGGTGCATAGTCATGCATTATAGTTACTATAAATAGGGATAAAATGTAACGGCTGACAGCAGCACCAGTCAGAAATTTTAGTCAAATCATCATGCATAGGAGACCACAAATAGGTTGAACTCGATGGACAATTGTCTTTTTTCAACCTCAGATACTATGTTACTATGTTATAATATTTAAAATATCAAAATGGTTAATCCGGGGGTAAAATGAGTCATAGTAGCTAACTAGTCATAAAACATTATTCAGTGGGTATGAAGATTTATCACAACTTAAAACAGGTTGAACACGATGGGCAAATTGCCTCTTTTCAACCTTAATTACTATGTTACTATGTTAATTACTATGTTACTATGTTATGATAAAGGCTATTACTAAAACACATCCAGACAGAGAGCTAATTTACCCAGGAGCCACTCCCAGGATCTCCCATTGGCACTACAAGGAACAGCATGCCTTCCAAATACTGCTCCCATTCAATGGCTCTCGCACACAAGCAGACAAACAATGGTAAATGCTCGGTCATTCCTGGAGATAATAATTTTTAGTGTGCTGAAGGGCATTTAGGGGTGGGATTTGCACCCCCCCCCCCCTGTCTGTTTGTCTGTGACCCCGACTCCTTTCCAGCACCTGATACATAATTATCTCCAGGAATGACCGAGCAACTACCATTGTTTGTCTGCTGATATTCCCAGTGTCTGATAGATATATATATATATATATATATGGATAGATAGATAGATAGATAGATAGATAGATAGATAGATAGATAGATAGAAAGATAGATAGATAGATAGATAGATATCAGTATCAGACACTACTGTATTTAGTGCTGGATGGAGAGAGAATTGACTAACATAGGAGAGGAATGGGTTAAACATCCTGTGAGGGGTGGACCTAGCTGTGAGGTAGTACAGCCTTAGGAAAGGGGGAGGGTTAAGGTATATATAGGCTGGAGTGGCCATTTTAGGTCTCTTTGCTTGCTGAAATCTCTTGTGAGTACTGCTTGGCAGATTTTCATTTAAATTCATTCGAATTTAATTTAATTCGTTTAAATTTACAAGTTTATTTAACTTGAAAGCATGGCCTCCAGCCGTCCACGCCGGTTCGCTGGCGCCCCAGCCCGTTACCTATCTGGTGAGGCTGGCCCCGGGGCAGGGGTGCCCGGCTCCGATGTGGCCATTTCTTCCCCTGGGGCCCCTCTGAGAGCTAGGGGTACGGAGCGTAGAACCCGCTCCGCTGGGGAGATGGACGGGTCCCCCTCTACGAGAGGGCGCACTCGGCGGTCCGGGGCGGCTGGGCAGTCTGGCCGCACGGAGTGGGGCGACCAACAGCCCTCACTTCCGGGGTCGGCCAGGGGTGCCGGGTACACGGGCGCCCGCGGGCGCGCGTCGGCGCGCCCTGCCGGGCGCCTTTCGGCATCCGCTCTGGTAGCTCCCGCACCCGCTCTCTTGCCGGGGCCGGGTAGAGGCCTCAGGCGGGGGGCGGGAACCGGTCGGGAGAACGCTACGATCCGGGCTGGGCCTGTTGCGGTGCCCAGCGCGCGATCGACCAGGAGCCTGGGCCTGCCGGCGGGTGCTCTGGGAGAGACCGCAGCTGTGGGCGCTCAGGCAGCAAGTGGTGGGGCGCGCGCACAGCGTGCGCGCGCGCCCACACGAGGCTCCGGCGGCGTCTCTCGCGCACGAGTGCGCGCAGCGGCGCCGCAGCCCTCCGTGTCCCCCCAGCCCTCTTCGTTACGGCCGGAGTCCGGCGCAACGAGGGGGGGGAGGAGGCCTGGCAGGGATCAACCAGGTAGTGGGGTGATCTATAACAGTGGTGCTGGGGACCCAGTACCACGGGCAATTATTTCCTCACGGCGCGGGGCCAACCCTGCTGGCGGTGCTGGCTCCGTCAGGCGGGGGGTGGGCCTCAGTGAGGGGTTAGAGCAGAGGTCAGGCATCACTCCAGGGGGGCGGGGTGGGTCCGGAAGTATACCCGTTTTTAGAGACCCTGGCGTTATTTGCCCCCCCCCCCCCCCCCGGGGCCGGCCTGGCCGCGGGCCAGATGGGTCTGGGTTGCCTATGCCCAGCGGTGGCTCTAATCGCCGCGTGCCCCCGGCAAGGCAGTCATCAGGTGACGACGCGGCGTTACAAGGTCACGCTCGAGCTCGAGGGCGGGTCCAGGGAGGCGGCGGACGGCGCGGGCGCAGGTGCCTTTTCAGCCGCCCAGAGGGTTGCACGCGCGTGCCGGGAGCTGGGGGCGGCCGCAGCGCAGCTGCATTTACAGCCAAGGCGGGACGAGAGTTTGCAGTCACCTCGCACGCCGGCCTTAGGTCGGGCTGGGCGCACGCCATTTTTGTTGTCCGGGTCCCCTCCCCCTTTTCTGCCCACAGATGTTCAAGCGGATGCAAGGGTGTCGGAATCGGAGGACGAGGATGTTACATATGTCGCGACTGAGGAGTCTGGATCTGACCAATCTACGGCTTCAGGTGAGGCGGAGCAATTGGGGTCGGTTTCTAGTACGCCCTCGGGTTCGCGCAGCTCTTCCCCTTCCTCCTCCTCTTCCTCTTCTTCCTCTGCTTCCTCCTCTTCCCTTTCTTCGGCAAAGTCCGACGTCAGTAGTGCGACAAAGGCGAAGAAAAGGGCGATTAAATACGCCAAGAAGGCGGCTGGGCAACAGGAGAGGCGTAAGAGGCGAAGGCGGCTTAGCAAAGAATCTCGCAAGGCCAGGAAGCGACGCGACTTGCCAGGCGTGGTCCGCTGCGAATATACCGCTGTCATGCGGGGGCTTAGGGATAGCTGCAGCAAGAGTATTCGCAGGGGGGACTACGTAGATGTCTTCGTCTTGACTAAAGACGCTAAAAAAGAGTTTAAGGCGGCAACCGCTAAGAAGGGCATAGGGGCCGAGGCGTTCCGCACGTTTGATAACTGGCTGGCGGGGTTTTGGGTTTTCGTGGCTTGCAACCTTGAAGACAGGCCAGACGAACATATGAATGTCATTCGGTACCTGCATCTCGTGCACGATATGCAACGCACGTCGGCGGGTGACGAATGGCGTAGGTATGATGAGGAATTCAGAGAGAAGCAGGACGGGTTACACGTTATGGACTTCGGTTTCAAGGACGTGGAGGTATGGCTTAAGGTCACCAGGGCCTCGCAGCAGGCCAAGGAGCCCCGGAGCGCAGGGGCGGACGGACACCGTGCTGGGCCGTCCGCCCATGCGCCCGGCGCGGACGGCGGGTCGGCCAAGCCGGGTAGGTCGGCCGTCCGGGCTGGGAAACAGCCCGCAACGAAAGGATTATGTTTCGCGTTTAACAACGCTGCATGTTCCTACGGCAAGCAGTGTCGGTTCCGTCACGCTTGCCTCCATTGCGGGGGTTCCCACCCTGCCTCCTCCTGCTTCAAGAATACTCGGCAGGGTCCCCGTTCTAAGCAATCCTACTCGAGAAGGGCACCCGGCGGGGGCGCCCCACAGGGCGCCAACGCCAATTAGGTTAAAGGCTATGAGTAAATGGTTGGATTGGTATCCGAATAGGGAGGATGCCAGGTTTTTATATGCAGGTTTTAGTTTTGGTTTCCGCTTGCCTGTTGCGAGCGATGTTACAGTTCGGGCACAGAGGAACCTCCAGTCTGCTCGGGCCTTGCCTTTAGTGTTGCGGGAAAAGGTCGATAAGGAGGTCAGGCTGGGCAGGATGGAGGGGCCGTTTGCAACACACCCAGTGGCGGGTCTCGTCATCTCCCCGGTGGGGGTGGTCCCCAAGAAAACACCCGGTTCCTTCCGACTGATCCAACACCTTTCCTACCCAGCGGGGTCCTCGGTCAACGACGCTATACCTCCGGGTCATTGCTCGGTAGTGTATCAGTCATTTGACGAGGCGCTTAATTTGGTCCGCAGCTACGGCGCTGGGGCCCTCATGGCAAAGATTGACGTCGAATCCGCTTTTCGGTTGCTACCCCTCCATCCGGACTCATTCCGTTTTATGGGTTTCCGGATTGGATCGGAATATTTCATTGACAAATGTTTGCCGATGGGATGTTCTGTTTCATGCTCGTATTTTGAACGTTTTAGCACCTTCCTGCATTGGTGCGTGGAGTCTTCGTCGGGTGGGCACGGGGTTGCCCACTACCTCGACGATTTCCTTTGTACAGGGCCGGCGGATTCGCCACGGTGCGGCAACTTGCTTTTCAGTATACGAGCTTTGTTTTGTCACTTCGGAGTGCCAGTGGCCGAGGACAAAACGGAGGGACCGGTGTCTTGCCTCTCATTTCTGGGAATCGAGATCGACACGGTGGCAGGCGAATGTCGCCTTCCTTTGGACAAAGTGGCTAAGCTTCGCGAAGCCATTGGCCAATTCATGGGTTCGCGCAAGGTTAAGCTGCGGCAGGCACAATCCTTGCTGGGCATGTTTAACTTTGCTTGTCGGGTCATCCCGATGGGCAGGGTTTTCTGCCGGAAGTTAGAAAGAGCGACCGCGGGGTGTGCTAGGCCGCACCACTTTGTACGCTTGCCCGCTGAGTTAAAAAGGGATCTGGCTTTATGGGCCTCGTTCCTGGAGGATTTCAACGGTGTGCGCATATGGCAGGCACCAACGGTCGACAGCGCCAGATTGCAGCTTTTCACCGACGCGGCAGGAGCCTCCGGTTTTGGTTGCTATCTTGAGGGATCTTGGTGCGCGGCATCATGGCCGGCGGGCTGGCACCAGGCGGGTTTGACTAAGGACCTTCTGCTCCTGGAACTCTTTCCCATCATGGTTGCGCTGGAAATCTGGGGCGAGCGGCTAGCGCATCGCCGCATCCTGTTCAGATGCGACAATCTGGGCGTGGTGCACGCGATTAACAACCAGAGGGCAAAATCGCTGGTAGTGCTTCGGGTGCTAGGGCAGTTGCTGCTTACTTGCCTGCGCAGGAACGTGTGGTTCCGGGCACAACACGTACCGGGTTTAGAGAATGGGGTCGCTGACGCGCTATCACGAGGGCAATGGGAGAGGTTTTACTGGTTGGCTCCTGAAGCCGAGGAACAAGGTTTTCATTGTCCCGGTTATGTCTGGCAGGTCATCGAGCCGGACTGGAAGGTCTAGCACTACGTTCGGTAGCGCCATCCACGCTTAAGGCTTACAAGCAGGCCTGGGGCGAATGGGAAGAATTTGCTAGAGGACGGAAGCAACGAGGTAAGAGCGGGCATCGGATGATGCTTTCTTTTATTTGGCAGCTTTATGTTTCGGGTAGGTCTAGAGCGGTGGTGTCCCGGTACTTGGCTGGCATTGCATTCTTCTGCAGAATTAAGGGTGTTCCCGATTTGACGAAAAGTGGCATTCTGCTTAAGGCTATGAAAGGATGGGCGCGCGTGGCGCCTACGCCGCCTGACAGAAGGCGGCCCATTGATGCGGCGTTGCTGCCAGGCATCATTGGGTCGGTTGGAGCCATCGCATCATCTATGTTTGAATCGCTGCTTTTTAGATTGGCGTTCTCTATGGCTTACCACGGCGCCTTTAGGATATCGGAGTTGGTAGCGCCTTCTAAGCAAACTGATTCGCGCATGCTAGTAGAGGACGTAGTGGTGAGTGGGAGGTCCTTGCTGTGCAGATTGCGACGCTCTAAGACGGACCAGGTGGGGAAGGGCCGATGGGTCACCCTGGTTCCGGCACTTGAGGAGAGCATATGCCCAGTACGGTTGGCAGTACAATATGAGGCAGTGAGGCCCGACTGTCGGGGGTCGTGGTTGCTGCACTATGACGGGCTGCCAGTAACGAAGTTCCAATTTCGGTGGATGATGGGTCGCTGTCTGACGAGCATGGGCCTTTCCCCCTCCCACTTCGGTACACACTCCTTCCGCATTGGGGCTGCTACGGCGGCAGCGGCCGCGGGTTTTACGGGAGCCCAAATCCAGGCGGTGGGACGATGGAAGTCGTCCTGTTATAAGCGGTACATTCGCCCCGTCGCCTGAGATACTTTGCTTAAGCGTAGCTTGCATCAATAAGTTAGAGTAAGATAATGTTTTGCTTGGTGTTATGCATATGTTATGTTCGCTGTATGTTGGTTCGTTTACCCGTGTGTGATCCTACTCAGGGATTAGCCACTTGCCGCTGCGGGCGTGAGCCGGCAGCGGGGGTCTGGAGTTATTTTGCAATTTTTGCCTGACTTGACGGACTGAATTCTAATCTTTAATTCGGCTAATCTGTTCTAATCAAAGTCCCTCAGCAGGTTTTTATGCTTTCACCTCCAGCTGAGTTATTTCATGTTTTACCCCTTTTTATACCCCCCCCCCCTTGTTAATTTCGTTTTGATTCTTTTGCCTTTCCCTTAATGTCTTAATGCTTTTACTTCAAATTGGCTAGGAGCTCGGGAGATCGGCTAGGCCGTGACTGCTGCGACATTAGGAAACAATAAAAAAATTTTTCTTTTGGCAGATCCTTCAGGTTAACATAATACATGCTAGGGCGTAGAATTATAGTAACACATTTTACCCCTTTTTCCTTCCATTCAGGTTGTTTCGCTGATGGCTTGTCCGTTTGGGTGGTCGGCCACTCGTATGTCTTCTGGGCAGCAAGGTTTTTGGCCTCTGATACTTCTCAGAGGTTTCCTAGAGGTCAGGGAATCAGATGGCTTGGTTGGCGAGGTATGATGTGGACAGATCTATTGAGTAGACTAGTCAGTCAGGCCAGGAAGCATGGAGTTCCCAAGGTTTTGGTTGTCCACTTAGGTGGCAACGACCTAGGGAAGAGGACTTCCTTGGAGCTACGGTGGGCCATGATACAAGATCTGGCAAAGGTGGCCGCAGCATGGACCAATTGTTTATTGGTATTTTCCCTGATGGTGCCAAGGTTGAGTTGGCGAGGTGTGGAGGACGGACGCGTAATAGATGAGGCCAGGATAAAGGTGAATGGGGCGGTGGCGAAGTGGGTCTTGGCCCACGGAGGTAAAGTCGTTCGCCACCCTAAGATTCGGTTCCGAGACAAACACCTTTTTCGGCCTGATGGTGTGCATCTATCCAATGAGGGGATGATGTTTTTCCTGGAGGATCTGTTCCTAGTGTTGCAGGAGTTAGGGTAGTTTATGGTGGCGGTGCGAGGACTCTGGGATGGAGTCCTTCGCTGTTGGCGGAAAAGAACGGCAGTTTGTAGTTGTATGGTTTTTTATAGGTAGTAAGTTTCAGTGTTATATGGTTTAGGTGCACTCACCTCCATCGACTTAATGGCCGCTCGACCACCCATCCGGGAGGCAGCGGCAGGGCACCCAGGAGCGGTGGGAAGTCACTGTGGGGGTTGTGTTGACACCTATTACCGGTTTGGATAGGGTGCTGGACGGTTCCGGTCAGTTTACCAATTTAAGTTTACCAATAGTTTAATAGAGCCGTTCTTTTTTCTGCCACCATTATGCCGGCTGATTCGGCATCTTAACAAAATTTTCCCAATTGCAGGTTTTGCTATGGTTAGGGTCAAATAAATAGCTAGCAATTTTTCTGCCAAAATCATGTCTCCGTGTCTTTATTTACTGGTATAGAAGGTAACTAAGGTTTACTTCAATAAAAGGGGTCCACCAAATATCACTAGGATGTTTAGTCATTATTAACTGATTTTGGGAGGTGACGCAGGGACATATTTCACTGACATAGATATTTCAGAATGTTGCGCTGACTCCCGGTAGGAAACCTTCACTCCAGTGACAACTGCCAAAATCTGAGTCTCCAGCCCAATAGCATCATTTACCAAACCCCTCAGAGTCTATTGTCTTTTGTTTCCTCCTCTTGTTTTCCGGATCTCCATCAATAAATTGCATTTTGGAAGATACATCTAGTACACAATGTACAATCGCGTGTTCTGGAATTCTCAATGACAGAAAGTGAAGCAACACTCTTGGACGGCAAAATAAATGAACTCCACTGTTGTTTTGACCTAATGTCTATTAACAAAGGGAGTTTTATAATTATTACATTTATGAAAATAAAACACAAAGTGAGACTCAGTGTTAGCAGACTTGTGTATCGGGGACTTTTGTGACAGTGTAAATCTGCGCACTGCTGCGTGGCGCGATCCATGATGCGTCACATCGGTCTCTTGCCTTTCTCTCAGATTAGCATCTTTTTGCGCTGATATACGGTAGCGTGCACATCCGCTGCTCTGTCACATATTTATAGGGAACCGGAAAGCACTCTTGCACAAGATTAGGATTGGTGCGAGAACTAGAGATGAGCGAGTTCGGTTCCCTGAGAACCGAACCCTACCAAACTTCACTACCCGAGCCCGGATCCGAGCCCAGCTCGGGTTTTCCTGTCTGACTCGGAAAGCAGAACGAGGCAAGACGTCATCATCTGTCGGATTCTCGCGGGTTTTGGATTCCATATAAGGAGCCGCGTGTCCCCGCCATTTTCACTCCGGCATTGGAGAGTGTAGAGAGAGGACGCGTCTCCATCCTCAGTGTCTGTGCGGGAAGGAAAGTGAGGTGGTGATTCCAGTGCTGTCTTGTGCTGCTCAGTCCAGTGTCCGTGTCTTGTGCTGCATTAGTCCAGTCACAGCGGTGGTGTCCTCTGCTGCCATATGTCCAGTGCTGCTGTATAAGTCCAGTGCAGTGGTGCTGTGTTGTCCTGCATCAGTCCAGTGGTGCTGTGTTGTGCTGCATCAGTGCAGTGGTGCTGTGTTGTGCTGCATCAGTCCAGTGGTGCTGTGTTGTGCTGCATCAGTCCAGTGGTGCTGTGTTGTGCTGCATCAGTCCAGTGGTGCTGTGTTGTGCTGCATCAGTCCAGTCACAGCAGTGGTGTCCTCTGCAGCCATATGTCCAGTGCTGCTGTATAAGTCCAGTCCAGTGGTGCTGTGTTGTGCTGCATCAGTCCAGTGGTGTTGTGTTGTGCTGCATCAGTCCAGTGGTGCTGTGTTGTGCTGCATCAGTCCAGTGGTGTTGTGTTGTGCTGCATCAGTCCAGTGGTGCTGTGTTGTGCTGCATCAGTCCAGTGGTGGTGTGTTGTGCTGCATCAGTCCAGTGGTGCTGTGTTGTGCTGCATCAGTCCAGTGGTGCTGTGTTGTGCTGCATCAGTCCAGTCACAGTGATGGTGTCCTCTGCTGCCATATGTCCAGGGCTGCTGTATAAGTCCAGTATAGGGGTGCTGTGTTGTCCTGCATCAGTACAGTGGTGGTGTCCCTGTGCTGCCATATATCTCCAGTGGTACTGCCATATAATTCCAGTGATACTGCCATATAAGTCCAGCGGTACTGCCGTATAAATCCAGTACAGTGGTACGGGATGCGGTCAAGATCCTGCCGGACAGAATCGTGGCGGTCGGAATGCCGACACCGAGATCCCGACTGGCACAATCCCGACATATTCTCCCTCTGTGGGTGTCCACGACAGGGTTTGCCCTGTGTGGTGTAGGGGTACGCTCTCCTGTGCCGCATATTGTTATATAACTCCAGAAAAATAATGGAGAACAACAATTTGGAGGATAAAATAGGGAAAGATCAAGAACCACTTCCTCCTAGTGCTGCTGGGAGTCGATCGTCACCCCAGAGGGGAAGTCGGAAGACCACTTGTACTACTTCACCTAAGCAAATGCCAGCCGCACATCTCTAGCGTGAACCCATTTACAACTATTATATTTGGTCACAATAGATTAATTTGAAGCAGCTTACAATAAACACTCTGCAATGTTTCAAGAAACAGGGCGGGATGTACTAATGGGAAAATGCGGTAAAACCCCCGTTTTCAGGGGTTTTACAGCATTTTCATATGTACTAACCCCCAGCCGCCGCGTTTTCGCCACACAGGGTATCGCCATCTTTTAATGGAGATACCCTATAGAAGCCTATGGGCTTCTTACCACCAGCCGCCACATCCCGCCGCCTCCGCCGCCCCGCTGACACCGATCCCCCTTCCCCCGGCATACCTCCGTCTAGGCAGCCTGGACTTGGAAGGTAAACTTCTCCTCCCCCTAGCAACGCAGCCAGAGGTCCTTCCGGCTACAGGGGGGAGGAGGAGGCACCGGGGACAGCCTGCTGCTGCTTCCCGGCATGGGAGGAGTGTGGAGAGCCCAGGGAGGTGACGGAGACCCCCACAGACCACCTCACAGATATCGCGGGGGGCCTCCGTCACCGCATTACGATGTTAATCACATAGGTTAGTACATATGCGATTAACATTGCTGCGATGGGCGGCGAGGGGCGGCGATGTATGTTAATACATCCCGCCCACAATATGTTAAGATAATAGTATTATTACACAAGAGCGCATTAATAGAAAACATTTTTTTATATTATATTTAAATACATAGAAACATATTCAAAATATCAATTAATATATGAGAATTCTCTCAATGGAAGCATAGAATACATCACTGTCTAATTGCTGACTCCTGATTTTCCAAATAAGGAGTGAGGTGACTTTTGGCCAATTCACAATGTCTCACACCATGCATGGTAACAATCCACCAGGAAAGACTGATGACTATAGTAACTTCCAAATGAGTTCTATTCACACAGAGAAGTGCCTGTTGTGTAACCCAGCAGACCAATCTCCCAGATTCCGTACTGTCTCTGGTAACATCTAATAGCCGCCAGCCAACACTGTGCATGACCTCCCCCAATAATCAGTAGTAGCTCACCATGTGCTATCCTTGCTCACAGGGCCGTCATAACAGCAGTGTAGGCCCCTGGGCACAACAATGCACTGGGCCCCCTACCCATCCTCCAGCGGTAGGGGTGGGGTATGCTCTCAGTGACGCTAGGGGGTGTTATATCTTCCGCTCCGCATGTAGGACCTGGGGTGTAATTCAGAGTTGATCGCAGCAGCAAATTTGTTAGCAGTTGGGCAAAACTATGTGCACTGCAGGGGGGGGGGGGGGGGGGGGCAGTTGTAACATGTGCAGTGCAGGGAGAGCAGATATAACATGTGCAGAGAGAGTTAGATTTGGGTGGGTGTGTTCAATCTGAAATCTAAATTGCAGTGTAAAAATAAAGCAGCCAGTATTTACCCTGCACAGAAACAATATGACTCACCCAAATCTAACTCTCTCTGCACATGTTACATATTCCCCACCTGCAGTGCACATGGGAGGTCATTCCGAGTTGTTCGCTCGCAAGTGAATTTTAGCAGATTTGCTCATGCTAAGCCGCCGCCTACTGGGAGTGAATCTTAGCATCTTAAAAATGCGAACGATGTATTCGCAATATTGCGATTACACACCTCGTAGCAGTTTCTGAGTAGCTCCAGACTTATTCGGCATCTGCGATCAGTTCAGTGCTTGTCGTTCCTGGTTTGACGTCACAAACACTCCCAGCGTTCGCCCAGACACTCCTCCGTTTCTCCGGCCACTCCTGCGTTTTTTCCGGAAACGGTAGCGTTTTTTCCCACACGCCCATAAAACGGCCTGTTTCCGCCCAGTAACACCCATTTCCTGTCAATCACACTCCGATCGCCTGAACGAAGAAAAAGCCGTGAGTAAAATTCCTAACTGCATAGCAAATTTACTTGGCGCAGTCGCAGTGCGAACATTGCGCATGCGCATTAAGCGGAAAATCGCTGCGATGCGAAGATTTTTACCGAGCGAACAACTCGGAATGAGGGCCATGGTTTTGCTCAACTGCTAACAATGTTGCTGCTATGATCAGGTCTGAATTAGGCCCTTGGAGCAGTAATCACTACTGCACAGATGGGGCTAAACTGTAGAAGGGGGCATTTGGCTGAATGAAGAAGCCCTGGTACATGACTTCCAGGGTGGTAGGGGGTGTTTAATATGTAGGGGAAGGGTGGATAGTGAAGGGAAAGGGGGGACATGATAGAAACGTTCAAATATACCAAAGTTCAGGAGAAAAACATTCTTCAAAGGAAGAGAAGCAATAGAACACGAGGACATGCACTGAGACTGGAGGGGGGGAGGTTCAGGGGAAATTTAAGGAAAAATTACTTCACAGAAAGGGTAGTGGATAAGTGGAATAGTCTCCCATCAGAGGTGGTAGAGGCTAAGACTGTAGGGCAATTTAAACATGCTTGGGATAGGCATATGAATATCCTTACAAAGAATTAGGGTTCAAAAAGGTTTGAGATTACCTAAAGGATAAAAAGTAAAAGGGGCAGACTAGATGGGCCAAGTGGTTCTTATCTGCCGTCACATTCTATGTTTCTATAGTGGAGTGGGCTTAATATTTATCATTTTCCGGTGGGAGGGCAGCTTGCTTGACTGGAGTTATCCATATTTCTTGGCTTTGAATGGGATAAAAAAAACTAGAGAGTCACACCTTTTAGAAGGTTCTGGTGACTTGGGGATCAGAGTTTAGGAGCCAGGGCAATTCACCAGCGAAAATATAAAACTGCATACCAGGCGTGTGGAGCTGGAGTAGGGACTGGCTGCTGGAAGGCTGATATGTCTGGTTCTGGGCATAGTAGAGACAAGCTGCCAGTGTCCACTGAAAGGGGAGAGTCCCATATTTTGGCTTATACCTCAGAAAAACTCTACGTCAGACAGAACCCAAAATATCTGGCTGGGAAGAGTAATTAACAGGCTTGAATGGGGACCACTGCTTTCAAGTTTGATATCTCTGGTTCCCCAGGGCCGATTTTAAAAAATCTGGTACCCCTGGAAAGAGGGGACCCTCAGCTATCAGCATAGGGCTCTTATACTCCTGGGGCCCTTGGGAAAGAGCCCATTGAGCCCATACGAAAAGACAGCCCTGCTTGCTCAGCAGTTAGAGTACCTGCAAGTGGCCAGTAGAGGATTTCACCCCGGCTGGGGTCCGGCATTGGTAACCAGGGTGTCTTACACAAGCTAGGGGGAGGGAGAGCATGGCTGTGCAGCAGCTTTAATTCTGTGGCTTAGGGGAATGTGACACCGCCAAACTTACGTATTTCTCCACCTTCAAAGCCTGGCGGATTCTTCAGAGGGCGTTGTAAATGGTGGAGTGTGATGAGTAGCTGGAGCCACTTCATCAAGGGCACGCTCTAGAGTCTGGTGCAGGTGGGATACAGCAATGTCAGGTGTGGTGAATGTAGAGATTGGTGAGAGACGTTGTTGCAGAGAAGTGGAAAGTTGTTGAAAATTTATATTGTTAGTATTTCTGCGGGTTAGAGGAGACTTGCTTGGTTTTATATTTACATAAAGTACAGTACATTGTTTTATATTTACATATAGTACAGTACATTTTTTCTATTGTACATAGAGTACAGTACAGTACATTGTTTTCTTTTGTACATAGACTACAGTACATTGTTTTCTTTTGTACATAGACTACAGTAAAAAATGATATTGTACATAGAGTGCTGTAGAGTACATTGTTTCTTTTGTACATAGAGAACAGTACATTGTTTTCTATTGTACATAGAGTACAATACAGTACATTGTTTTCTATTGTACATAGAGTACAGTACATTGTTTTCTATTGTACATAGAGTACAATACAGTACATTGTTTTCTATTGTACATAGAGTACAGTGCATGTTTTCTATTGTATGTAGAGTACAGTCCATTTATTTTATTTTACATAGAGTACAGTACAGTACATTGTTTTCAATTGTAAATAGAGTACAGTACAGTACATTGTTTTCTATTGTACATAAAGCATAGTACAGTACATTGTTTTCTATTGTACATAGAGCATAGTACAGTGCATTGTTTTCTATTGTACGTAGATTACAGTACATTGTTTTCTATTGTACATATAGCATAGTACAGTGCATTGTTTTCTATTGTACACAGAGTACAGCAGAGTACATTGTTTCCTATTGTACATAAAGTACAGTACAGAACATTGTTTTCTATTGTACATAGAGAATAGTACATTGTTTTCTATTGTACATAGAGTACAGTACAGTTCATTGTTTTCTATTATACATAGAGTACAGTACAGTACATTGTTTTTTATTGCACATAGAGTACAGTACATTGTTTTCTATTGTACATAGAGCATAGTACAATGCATTGTTTTCTATTGTACACAGAGTACAGCAGAGTACATTGTTTTCTATTGTACATAAAGTACAGTACAGTACATTGTTTTCTATTGTACATAGAGTACAGTACAGTACATTGTTTCTATTGTACATAGAGTACAGTACAGTTCATTGTTTTCTATTATACATAGAGTACAGTACAGTACATTGTTTTCTATTGTACATAGAGTACAGTACAGTTCATTGTTTTCTATTGTACATAGAGTACAGTACAGTACATTGTTTTCTATTGTACATAGAGTACAGTACAGTTCATTGTTTTCTATTATACATAGAGTACAGTACAGTACATTGTTTTCTATTGTACATAGAGTACAGTACAGTTCATTGTTTTCTATTGTACATAGAGTACAGTACAGTTCATTGTTTTCTATTATACATAGAGTACAGTACAGAACATTGTTTTCTATTGTACATAGAGAACAGTACATTGTTTTCTATTGTACATAGAGTACAGTACAGTACATTGTTTTCTATTGTACATAGAGTACAGTACAGTTCATTGTTTTCTATTGTACATAGAGTACAGTACATTGTTTTCTATTGTACATAGAGTACAGTACAGTACATTGTTTTCTATTGTACATAGAGTACAGTACAGTTCATTGTTTTCTATTGTACATAGAGTACAGTACAGTACAGTACATTATTTTCTATTGTACATAGAGTACAGTACAGTTCATTGTTTTCTATTATACATAGAGTACAGTACAGTACATTGTTTTCTATTGTACATAGAGTACAGTACAGTACAGTTCATTGTTTTCTATTGTACATAGAGTACAGTACAGTTCATTGTTTTCTATTATACATAGAGTACAGTACAGTACATTGTTTTCTATTGTACATAGAGTACAGTACAGTTCATTGTTTTCTATTATACATAGAGTACAGTACAGTACATTGTTTTTATTGCACATCGAGTACAGTACATTGTTTTTTATTGCACAGAAAGTACAGTATGTTGTTTTCTATTGCACATAGATTACAGTAGAGTTCGTTGTTTTCTATTATACATAGAGTACAGTATATTTCTATTGTACACGGAGTACAGTGCCATTCAGTTCTGGAGTTGTGTGGTGTCTCTCTGTGACACGAGAGGCTGCTGTGTATAGCACCATGGAATAGCACCTGTGATGAGACAATTGATACCAGGTGCAGGTGAACACCATTTTACATGAATTTTCACAATATATTCAGTACAGTAATAACATTCACAATATAACTTTAAAATACATGTATTGTACAGTATTAAACCATATTGAACAATTGGATAACATGGGCCCTGGTAACAGTTTAAGCAATGTCCAGTGATAGGGTGGAGTGGAATCAGGGCTACAGTATAAACCATACAAGGGTAACTGTGAAGAATAAAGGAGAGAGTATGTCTGTCTCTCCATTACATGGGATGTGGAGGAGGAATAGAGATGGAGACACTGCTGGGTCAAAAATGAACTTATCTGCACCGGGGATCATGCAATAATGTTTGAGTCTTGTACCACTGTGTGGTCTGAGGCAAGGTTGAATTTTGGGACTTGGGACTAGCTTTCCAAAATGGTGAAACATTTTCTAACTGCACCTCTTTGTTCATGGAGGCCCCAATCCAGAACTTCTCCCTAAATGGAGGGCGGGAGAGGAGATAATCATTGTTGTAATATACATTTCACAGATAGGGTAGTGGATAGGTGGAATAGCCTCCCATCAGTGGTGGTAGGGCAATTTAAACATGCTTGGGATAGACATAAGGATATCCTTACTAAGAACTAAGGATCTAATAGGTGTGAGGTAACATTAAGGATCACAAAGGAGCAGAGTAGATGGGCCCAGTGGTTCCTGTCTTCTGTCATATTCCGTGTTTTTAGGTTTAGCATATAAAGGATGCATGCTGAAAGATTGTAACTTATAGCAGGGGCGTATCTACGCATTGGCCAGGATGGCACTCGCCAGGGGTGCCTGCCAAGGAGGGGGCGCCGCCCAGGGTGCCATGCTGGCCTGACACCCTCTGTCATCAGCAGCCGCTGTCACACAGTGACAGCGCTGCTGCCGTGCGCAGAGCACTGCTCTCTGAGCTGTGCGGCGGCTGCGGAGGCAGGGGCTGGAGACGTCTGGCCTGCCTCGGGGGGGAAGGGGGGGTGTGCGGGCGTGCAGTAGCGTAACCTCTATGGCCACAGCACCCAGACCCGCCCCCTACTATCCCTCACTGGCGGCTTCTCACAGGGCGGGATGTGGCTGAGCGCACTGTCCCGCTGCTGTTCTCCCACGGTGGCCATGCGGCTGTGAGCCTGTGCCACCCTCAAGGGACAGCTTTCCTTCATCACTCTCCTGGCTGCCTGCATTTATTTACAGGAGGAAAGAAAATAACAGGTACCATGGGGGGCACTGTGTTTTGGGGGGCAGTATGGGGGAGCTTAATGTACTGGGGTGATATAGGGGTGCAGTGTGTGTGGAGGGGCAATATGAGGGTGCTGAATGTACTGCAGATAATATGGGAGTGCTATGTGCACTCGGGCAAGGGTAAAATGGAGACACTGTGTACTGGGCTTAATATGGGGTACTGTGTGTACTGGGGGTAATATGGGGGGTGCTGTATATACTAGGGTTTTATATAGGGGTGCTGTGTGGGGTTGGGAATGAAATGCCGGCTGTCAGGATGCCAGTGGTCAGGAGGCCAGCAGCAGCATCCCAATTGTCGGAATCCTGATGTGGGTTGGTAAGTGGTCTAATCCCTACCCTAACTCTAACCCTCCCCCTACCCTATCTCACTCTAACCCTACCTTTTAGGTGCCTAACCCCAACCCCTCCTTGCAGCCTACCCTGAACCCCCACGGGAGCGCCTAAACCTAACTGCCCTTGCCAGCACCCTAAACCTAACCGTCTCCCCTCCGCAGCCTAAGCCTAACTCCCTTGGTGGTGCCTAAACCTACACCCCCCCCCCCCCCCATCCCAGGTGTAGTACTTACGTGGTCCGCTGTCTGTGACTGTACATTCAGGATCCCGGCGGTTGGGGTTCCGGCGTCAGTGTCCTGTGCCCTTTTGGGATTCCAGCGTCGGCCTTCCATTGTGTGTAGGTATTCCGGCGCCATTATGTTGTGCACCGGGATCCCGACCATCGGGATATTAACTGCATCCCGCTGTGTGTACTGGGGGAATAAATACCATGGTGGGCACTGAGACTGATGCATTCTGGAGCCTGACAGGGATAGCCGAAGGGGGGAGTTTTCACTCCCACACTCTGGCATAAAAGATGTTCTTACATCTTGGTAAAGAGGCGAAGCGGGAAGACTTATACCGACACAATCCCGGGCAGTATCATACATCCCCCCTAATGTCTAATGTCACTACCCTGCACTTCAGGCGTAGCCACAGCCTTGTGGGCTCCATACTGTAGAAACATTTTGGTAGGCCTGATGCTTTCTCTGTCTTATGCCCCATAGTAATGTCCTAGCTATTGTTCTGCCCCTCAGTAGTGCCCTATAGTCACAGTATGAAGCATTATAGTGCTGCCACTGTACAGTGTCCCTGGTACATGTTACTGTATGCCACACTAGAATGTACTCAGCTCATAATGCCACATTGACGCCAGCAGGTAATACTACAGTATTATGCCAGATACAGTGCCCACAGTTTCTCTGCCATACTACTGTATAGTGCCATATATGGATCTGCATTTTGTCCGTCACTTTATATAAGGTACGTGTTCTAGCCCATTGTTTTTCACGCTTGTTGTGCCCAACAGCCCTGGGCATCGGGTTTAGATGGTTAAAGTGGCTAAACTCAACTAAAGTATTGGGCACAACAGTTTAAATGTGTGAAAATAGTTATATGTACAAATACTGGGCTCCCGCAGTATGCCCAATGGGAGCTAGAGTTACATTGCGTTATCTGGCGCAGGCTGGTGGGAAGAATACAGACTTGACCCCTTAGTAACATTAGAGTAACCCATAGTTCATATTATATCACATTAAAGTACCCAGTTTAGATGAGGACGCTTTACAGACCCCCCTTACCATTATAAAATCCACCCACATATCATTCACCGAACATGTAATGTCACCCCATTTAGGCCTGGCAATATAACCAATTGCTAACAGGTAAATCTGGGAACTTGGCAGACGGGAGACATACGCTATCCTGGCGGTTGGGACACCTGTGGTCATGTGACCGACACCGCCATCCCTAAGCAGAGAATCCCAACAGGGGTCAGGTAAGTATGTATACCCACCTTACCCTCCCTCCCCCGCAGCCTATCCCTAACCCTCCCCAATCCCCGTGGCTTACCAATGACGAGTCCTGGCAGACCTCGATCGGTGTTCCGGTGTTAAGGATCCTGGCACTGGCTTTTTGTTCCATGTCGAGGTGCCAAAACCGGCATTTGGAGCAGTGTTGGGATTCTGGCATCAGCATTCCGACTGCCGGGATGCCGAATGCCGTTATCCTGAATGGATCCCTTGGTAGAGAACTATACTGTATGACCCGAGCTGTGGGGTCCCCATTGGCTGCAGCATCTAGACGTCAGATGGGAGCAGGGGAGTGGCTCCCTATGGGAAGCGCTCCCTGATGATCACAGAATGGACTGGCAGTCCCAGGGCGGAGAAAGCGCCTCTCCCTGGGACTGCCTGTGATCTGCATAGAACGCTTCCAATGGGAAGACCCTGCAGGTGGCAGATGTTACTGGTGAAGCGCGTACTGTAGGTATCCACCACTGGTCATATGTAGGCGTAATCATTACATGAGTGATCATCTGTAGTTCTCTCTGGACGCAAACCACACCAATGCACGTTTCACAGACCAGTGATTATCTGCCACCAGGAATGTGCACAATAGTCTTGAATCCCCTAAAGCACAAGTGTTACCCTCAGTGTGTGCACAACTGCGCTAAATCCCGTGTTGATGCGTCTTCACATGTAAAGCTCAGGATTGTAAAGGTGTATACTACACAGGGGACTTACTAGACCTCACTGTCTGAGATAAAGTAAAATACTATGATATACTAACATGTAAGTAAATAAGTAATGTACGCGGAACCTCTTCCTAACACATGTTCACCAAATGTTCCCTTTTACAGTACCTAGAAATCTGTTAAATGAAATAACAGGAGGTATTTTCTGATCCGGTCAGCGCTTCCATGTCTCGCACATCTGCAGAAGCCGTCTGATTCCATGCTGCAAAAAACAGATTTCATGTACGGGTCAGAAAGTATATTCTTCAAGGAAGACTCTCCCAAGGTGATAACACTTCCCGTATATAACCAGTCAGCGCAGTGCAGTATTCCTCTGCCAGCTCAGAAATGTATAATGGGGGTAATTCAGATCTGATCACTCGCTAGCGTTATTTGCAGCGCTGAGATCAGTATGCACCGCAATGCGCAGTCGCGTCGCACGGGTACAAAGCGGTTCATTGCTGTGCGATGGCTTTTATGAAGAATCCATTCGCACAGCTGATCGCAAGGAGATTAACAGGAAAAGGGCGTTTCTTGGTACAACTGACTGTTTTCTGGGAGTGGTTAGAAAAACGCAGGCGTGTCCAAGCATTTGCAGGGCGGGAGTCTGACGTCAATTCCTGGCCCGGACAGGCTGATGTGATCGCAGCGGCTGAGTAAGTCCTAACCTACTCAGAAACTGCAAATGATCTGTTTGTACCGCTCGGCTACACATGCGATCGTACACTTGCACAGCTAAAATACACTCCCCGGTGTGCGGCGACTAGGCGAATGCAGGACTGCAGAAAACCAGCTAGCGAGAGATCAGGTCTGAATTACTGTACCCAGTAGCGGATCTTGCCGCGGAAAGCAGGACTTTTGCCCGGGGCGCCGCCTTCCGGAGGGCGCCGGCGCCATCCGGAGGGCGCCGCACCATGGCAAGATCCGCTGCTGTTGTGCCCCCCGCTGCCGCTGCCCGTTGTGAAGGGAAACTAGACGCTACGCGTCTAGTTTCCCTTCGTGGAGAGGACCTTTACTGTAATGATGTGCGGTGCGCGTTGACGTCTTCGCGCACCGCACAGCAAAGGTCCTCTCCACGAAGGAAACTAGACGCTACAGCAAAGGTCCTCTCCACGAAGGAAAACTAGACGCTACAGCAAAGGTCCTCTCCACGAAGGGAACTAGATGCTTAGCGTCTAGTTTTCCTTCGTGGAGAGGACCTTTGCTGTGCGGTGCGCGATGACGTCATCGCGCACCGCACATCCTATTACAGTACAGGGGGCGTAACTGACCACGCCCCCTGTATGAAGCCACGCCCCCTAATGCTGCCCGGGGTGCAAGAAGTCCCGGAACTGGCCCTGACTGTACCCCCAAAGTTCTAGTTTTCCTCCGCTTTATTGCCATGTACCTCCCATAGTATGTGCAGTGCTGTGCATCCTCCCCGCTCCTCTCACACTGACAGCTCCTGACGGATGATTGTGGCTAGCCCAGTATTCTTGTCTCTCTGTCTGAGGGACAGCAAAGATTATTAGACTGGACCCGCTTACTTTTGCCTTCTGGGTTGTTCATTAACATGACACCTTCTCATTACTTACAAAGACTATCAAAATATTTTACTAGTGTAAAGACTAGCAGAAACTGCTTTCATGTTTTCATCAGCATATGGAGAGAGCCGCTCTCTGTTATTTGCGAGATGCACCCAGATTGGCAGTATACACTATTAGCGCAAATAACGAGAGATGAGCTGGCTCGGTTCTCAGAGAACTGAGCGACCTGAACTTCCGGGATCCGAGTGGATCTGAGATGGGACTCAGAACTCCCCTCCTGCCTTGGATCTCAAAATGAGGCTGTACCCCACTGTGACTCACAGTACTGTGACTCCGCAAGCCGTACCCCACTGTCTATCCATAACATACAGTACTGTGGCTTCCGCAGGCCGTACCCCACTGTGTATCCATAATATACAGTAATGTGACTCCGCAGGCCATACCCCACTGTGTATCCATAATATACAGTAGTGTGACTCCGCAGGCCGTACCCAACTGTGTATCCATAATGTACAGTACTGTGACTCCGCAGGCCGTACCCAACTGTGTATCCATAATGTACAGTACTGTGACTCCGCAAGCCGTACCCCACTGTCTATCCATAACATACAGTACTGTGGCCTCCGCAGGCCATACCCCACTGTGTATCCATAATGTACAGTAATGTGACTCCGCAGGCCATACCCCACTGTGTATCCATAATGTACAGTACTGTGACTCCACAGGCCGTACCCCACTGTGTATCCATAATGTACAGTACTGTGACTCCGCAGGCCGTACCCCACTGTGTATCCATAATGTACAGTATTGTGACTCCGCGGGCCATCCCCCACTGTGTATCTATAATGTACAGTACTGTGACTCTGCAGGCCATACCTCACTGTGTATCCATAATGTACAGTACTGTGACTCCGCAAGCCATACCCCACTGTGTATCCCTAATGTACAGTACTGTGACTCCGTAGACCGTACCCCACTGTGTATCCATAATGTACAATACTGTAACTCCGCAGGCCATACCCCACTGTGTATCCATAGCGTACAGTACTGTGACTCCGCAGGCCGTACCCCACTGTGTATCCATAACGTACAGTACTGTGACTCCGCAGGCCATACCCCACTGTGTATCCATAATGTACAGTACTGTGACTCCGCAGGCCGTACCCCACTGTGTATCCATAATGTACAGTACTGTGACTCTGCAGGCCGTACCCCACTGTGTATCCATAATGTACAGTACTGTGACTGTGCAGGCCGTACCCCACTGTGTATCCATAATGTACAGTAATGTGACTCCGCAGGCCATACCCCACTGTGTATCCATAACGTACAGTATTGTGACTCCGCAAGCCGTACCCCACTATGTATCCATAACGTACAGTATTGTGACTCCGCAGGCCATACCCCACTGTGTATCCATAATGTACAATACTGTGACTCCGCAGGCCGTACCCCACTGTGTATCCATAATGTACAGTATTGTGACTCCGCAGGCCATACCCCACTGTGTATCCATAACGTACAGTATTGTGACTCCGCAGGCCGTACCCCACTGTGTATCCATAATGTACAGTATTGTGACTCCGCAGGCCGTACCCCACTGTGTATCCATAACGTACAGTATTGACTCCGCAGGCCATACCCCACAGTGTATCCATAATGTACAGTACTGTGACTCCGCAGGCCGTACCCCACTGTGTATCCATAATGTACAGTACTGTGACTCCGCAGGCCGTACCCCACTGTGTATCCATAATGTACAGTACTGTGACTCCGCAGGCCGTACCCCACTGTGTATCCATAATGTACAGTACTGTGACTCTGCAGGCCATACCCCACTGTGTATCCATAACGTACAGTACTGTGACTCCGCAGGCCATACCCCACTGTGTATCCATAATGTACAGTACTGTGACTCCGCAGGCCGTACCCCACTGTGTATCCATAATGTACAGTACTGTGACTGTGCAGGCCATACCCCACTGTGCATCCATAACGTACAGTACTGTGACTCCGCAGGCCATACCCCACTGTGTATCCATAACGTACATTATTGTGATTCCGCAGGCCAATCCCCACTGTGTATCCATAATGTACAGTACTGTGACTCCGCAGGCCATACCCCACTGTGTACCCATAACGTACAGTACTGTGACTCCGCAGGCCATACCCCACTGTGTATCCATAACGTACAGTACTGTGACTCTGCAGGCCATACCCCACTGTGTATCCATAATGTACAGTACTGTGACTCCGCAGGCCATACCCCACTGTGTATCCATAATGTACAGTACTGTGACTCCGCAGGCCATACAACACTGTGTATCCATAACGTACAGTACTGTGACTCCGCAGGCCATACCCCACTGTGTATCCATAACGTACAGTATTGTGATTCCGCAGGCCATACCCCACTGTGTATCCATAATGTACAGTACTGTGACTCCGCAGGCCATACCCCACTGTGTATCCATAACGTACAGTACTGTGACTCCGCAGGCCATACCCCACTGTGTATCCATAACGTACAGTATTGTGACTCTGCAGGCCATACCCCACTGTGTATCCATAATGTACAGTACTGTGACTCCGCAGGCCATACCCCACTGTGTATCCATAATGTACAGTACTGTGACTCCGCAGGCCGTACCCCACTGTGTATCCATAATGTACAGTACTGTGACTCCGCAGGCCATACCCCACTATGTATCCATAATGTACAAGTACTGTGGACTCTGCAGGCTGTCCCCCGCTGTGTAGCCATAATGTACAAGTACTGTGACTCCGCAGGCCGTACCCCACTGTGTATCCATAATGTACAGTACTGTGACTCCGCAGGCCATACCCCACTATGTATCCATATTGTACAAGTACTGTGGACTCTGCAGGCCGTCCCCCGCTGTGTAGCCATAATGTACAAGTACTGTGACTTCACAGGCTGTACCCCACTGTGTATCCATAACGAACAATATTGTGACTCCGCAGGCCATACCCCACTGTGTATCCATAATGTACAATACTGTGACTCCGCAGGCCGTACCCCACTGTGTATCCATAATGTACAGTACTGTGACTCCGCAGGCCGTACCCCACTGTGTATCCATAACGTACAGTATTGTGACTCCGCAGGCCATACCCCACTGTGTATCCATAATGTACAGTACTGTGACTCCGCAGGCCGTACCCCACTGTGTATCCATAACGTACAGTATTGTGACTCCGCAGGCCGTACCCCACTGTGTATCCATAACGTACAGTATTGACTCCGCAGGCCATACCCCACTGTGTATCCATAATGTACAGTACTGTGACTCCGCAGGCCGTACCCCACTGTGTATCCATAATGTACAGTACTGTGACTCCGCAGGCCGTATCCCACTGTGTATCCATAATGTACAGTACTGTGACTCCGCAGGCCGTACCCCACTGTGTATCCATAATGTACAGTACTGTGACTCTGCAGGCCATACCCCACTGTGTATCCATAACGTACTGTACTGTGACTCCGCAGGCCATACCCCACTGTGTATCCATAATGTACAGTACTGTGACTCCGCAGGCCATACCCCACTGTGTATCCATAACGTACAGTACTGTGACTCCGCAGGCCATACCCAACTGTGTATCCATAACGTACATTATTGTGATTCCGCAGGCCAACCCCCACTGTGTATCCATAATGTACAGTACTGTGACTCCGCAGGCCATACCCCACTGTGTATCCATAACGTACAGTACTGTGACTCCGCAGGCCATACCCCACTGTGTATCCATAACGAACAGTACTGTGACTCTGCAGGCCATACCCCACTGTGTATCCATAATGTACAGTACTGTGACTCCGCAGGCCATACCCCACTGTGTTCATTAAAATAGTGTTTTACCCGGACCACAAAATTGAGATTCACATGCGGAAACCCACTGATTCCGTGTACACTGAAGAATCAATTTTTTTTCCCCACACGTGACCCAATTTTGTGGATTTTCTGCGATTTTACCTTGTGGAGCTGTAAGGTTCAGTCCATCTACAGGATGGCTATTCGCCGGTAACAGAATACCTCCAGCGAGGCAATTATCGGTTGGGTTTAATTGAATTCCTCCCTTAACATATTATGTTGCACCATAATAATGACTCTAAACATCTTATCTCTATGGTTATTACTGTAGATGTGATCATTATGGTCAATCCTAAAGTCTGCCCAGTGAGAATATATGGAAGAAGAAGAAGGAGGAAGGAAGAAGAAGAAGGAGGAGGAGGAAAAAAAAGAAGAACTATTTTATTTATATAGCGCTCTTTCTCTATTAGGACTCAAGGCGCTTAACAGATAGAATGGACATAATACAGTACAAAAACAATGAAGTATAGAATAGCTTTTCATAAAATACAGAGAGCATGGAGATACTAAAGAGACATAATGGAAATGCTAGTAAATTATGGAATTTCTAGTAAACAAGAAAGTCTTGAGCCTGTTTTTGAAGGATTCTGAAGTGGAGGCCTCTCAAACTTTGCGGGAAGCGAGTTCTATAGAGTCGGAACTGCATGGCTGAAAGCTCGACCGCCAGATGAATTATGGGAGATTCTAGGTACTGCTAAAAGTATTTTAAGTAGAGATCACAGTAATCGAGTGTCTAGCTCGGCAGTAAGGATTCAGAAGCTGCTTCAGATACCTTGGGCCCTGGTCATGTAGGGTTGTGAAAGTCAGTAAGCCAGTTTTGAAAACCATTTGCCATTTGACAGGCAGCCAGTGGAGGGAGTAGAAGATGGGTGTTATGTGGCTGGAAAGGAGCTGGTTGGTTAACAGCCTGGCAGCTGCATTTTGTACCATCTATAAGCAGTGCAATTCTCTTGCTGGCAGGCCAATTTAGAGGGCATTGCAGTAGTCTAATCAAGATTATACAAATGCATGGATTACTTCTTCAGAGGGAATTAAATGCTCGATTCTGGATATGTTCCTCAGATAAAAGAATGAGGATTTTAATGCGGCTGATATTTTATGTTTAAATGGCAAGCCTATGTACTATTACAATTAGGTCATCACTTAATTAATTGTTTTGATTCTCCTAATGGGTCACATTATAATGTCTTCATCACTGTGTTTTGTGGGAACTTATAAATGTTGTATGTCAGTGTACAATGAGCTTATGTGGCAGAATAGACATCCGACATTAATGACGACCACTGCAGACCCTCCTATATGACCCATTCCATTAGGTACACAATGCTCTGCTTCTGGACTTCCCTCTTAATTTATGATTGCCATCACCTGTGAAGATACACCTTTCTTATCAATTAACTAGTTCAACACGTGATGGAAATCATAAATTAAGAGGAATGTCCAGGAACTGAGCATTTTGTACCTATTGGAATGGGTCATGTAGGAGGGTCTGCCACTGGAGATGATTGGCTCATGCTAAAGAGCGTTGTCCTCTCTATGTGGGCCGTCTCCACCCCTAGGAATCCATTGGACTGTCTTATCCTGGAAAATGAAATCTCAATTTCCACTTGAATAGAGAATCAGTGACATTAGCCTGGCCAGTCATATTTCTCAAAGGCACAGCCCAATATGCCCAGATTCTCCCATCCACAAGAGCTACATTTCACTCCATCAACATGTCGCCACTCTAGCCTACTGTATGTACATAGCAGTAATAGTGAGAATGATGGCATCACGTCCTCTTCCTTCAGAAATGACCATTAGTGTAGTGTGACCGTTGTCTCCAATGGAAATGAATAGACAATTAAGTAGTATGTATCATTAATCTTACCCAAGGCTTCGTAGAATCCATAATGTGTGTTGAATTAATCTAGATACAAATGAGATACATCTCTCTGTCTCTATATCCAAAACGATTAGAATCAATTCTGAAGTCATCTACATGTCTACTCAGTGGGATCAAACGCAGGCAAATAGGTATGGAAAACACAGCCTTGATAGATACATGCAAGAGTTCCATAAGAGAACACATGTGCTTATTTGTACATAAGATCAATGGAACATTAGGCTCACACAGCTGTTATTGCCACAGTGTAACCACACTGGTAATGATAGCCATGTCAGCATTAATCAGCAGTCCGCCAGCTCGCCCCAGGAGCGCAGATGGTTTCCTATTAGAAAGACTCTTAATCTATCACTGTTAAACTTTCATTATCTATTCCACTGCTTGTGCACGTAAGCATTTTCCTTTTATTATTGCACTAAACTTTTCCAGAATGTTTTATTCCATCTGCTGTAATATAATTCCTTATTGTACATTTATATCCGTCTGCGATCAGTTCTAATTAAAGTGTATCCTTTGCATATACAATATTGGTTATCAGCAGCTAAAGTGGTTTCATTGTGTAGTTTTATTCAGATGATTAAATTGTGTAACTCACGTGGGAATAATTGTTCTTAGTTGGATGAGCATAGAGGAATATGATTATGAAATCTGTGTTCAAGAAAAATATTCCTAATTAACAAAAGTGTGCACAAATGTTTAGTATATGGGGGAACTGATGATTATATGGTGGACTGATGATGATGATGATGATATGGGGGAATGATGATGATGATGATGATGATGATGATATGGGGGAATGATGATGATGATGATGATGATATGGGAGAATAATGATGATGATGATGATGATGATATGGGGGAATGATGATGATGATGATGATGATGATATGGGGAAACTGATGATTATATGGGGGACTGATGATTATATGGGGGACTGATGATGATAATATGGGGGAATGATGATGATATGGGGGAATGATGGTGATGATATGAGGGAATGATGATGATGATGATGATATGGGGACTGATGATGATGATATGGAGAACTGATGATTATATGGGGGACTGATGATTATATGGGGGACTGATGATTATATGGGGGACTGTTGATGATGATATGGGGGAATGATGATGATGATGATGATATGGGGGAATGATGGTGATGATATGGGGGAATGGTGATGATATGGGGAATGATGATGATGATGATGATGATATGGGGAATGATGATGATATGGGGGAATGATGATGATATGGGGGAATGATGATGATATGGGGGAATGATGGTGATGATATGGGGAATGATGATGATGATATGGGGAACTGATGATTATATGTGGGACTGATGATGATATGGGGGACTGATGATGATATGGGGGAATCATGGTGATAATATGGGGAATGATGATAATATGCAGAAATGATGATGATGATGATGATGATGATATGGGGGAATGATGGTGATGATATGGGGAATGATGATTATATGGGGGAATGATGATGATGATATGGGGGAATGATGGTGATGATATGGGGAATGATGATGGTATGGGGGAATGATGGTGATATGGGGAATGATGACGATATGGGGGAATGATAATGATATGAGGGAATGATGATGATGATGATGATGATATGAGGGAATGATGATGACGATGATGATATGGGGGAATGATGATGAAGATTATATGGGGGAATGATGATGATATGGGGGAATGATGATGATGATGATGATAATGATATGGGGGAATGATGATGGTTATATGGGGGAATGATGATAATATGGGGGACTGATGATGATATGGGGGAATGATGATGATATGGGGGAATGATGATGATGATGATGATGATGATGATGATAATGATATGGGGGAATGATGATGGTTATATGGGGGAATGATGATAATATGGGGGACTGATGATGATGATATGGGGGAATGATGATATGGGGGAATGATGGTGATGATATGAGGGAATGATGATGTTGATATATGGGAATGATGATGATATGGGGGAATGATGGTGATGATATGGGGGAATGATGATAATAAGGGAGACCGATGATGATGATGATACAGGGCAAAGATGGCGATGATATGGGAGACTGATGATGATGATATGGGGGAATGATGATGATGATGATATTGGAGAATGGTGATGATATGGGGGACTGATGATTATATGGGGGAATGATGATGATATGGGGGAATGATGATGATGATGATTTGGGGGATTGATGATGATATCGGGGACTGAGATTATATGTGGGACTGATGATTATGTGAGGGACTGATGATGATGATATAGCTGATTGATGATGATATGGGGAATGATGATGATGATATGGGGGAATGATGATGATGATGATGATATGGGGGACTGATGATGGTATGGGGGAAGGATGATCTAGGGGACTGATGATGATGATGATGATGATATGGGGAACTGATGATATGGGGGACTGATGATGATGATATGGGTGACTGATGATGATGATGATGATGATGATGATATGGGTGACTGATGATGATGCTGATGATATGGGTAATCCATGATAAAGATATAGAGGAATTCATGATAAAATGGTGGATTAATGACATTGGTACTGATGGTGATATGGTTGGCTGGCTGGTTGGTTTATTGATGATGATATGGCTGTAATGATGATAATATAGGAGACTGATGATGATGATATGGGGTTTTGATGATTATATTGGAATAATTATAATAATATGGGGAAATGATAATAATTTAGGAGATCGGTCACAGTTGATGACGGCATGGGAAATTTGGTTGCATTGGTGAACTGATGATGCAATGGGCGAAATTATGATAATTTACTGTGGTGGATTGATGATGATACATGGCAATGATGGTGATGAGACAAAGGTCTTATGAAAATATAGGGCATTGCTGATAGTATGGATAAATTGAAGATGATGATGATGATATCAGGGTTTCTTGATGAAATGGATACTTATAATATGGGTAAATAATAGTAATATGGTGGGATTGATTGTAAAATAAGGGTGATGATGATAAGATGGTTGATTAAAGATGAATTTGAGATTGATGATGATTGAGGGGATGTGAGCTGAAAGAGATGTAAGATGAGACATTACCTCGTTATACACAGCCTATATCTCACACACACACACCACAGTCCTCCATCTCTCATATTTATCCTTCACATCTCATCTTACATCTCTTACAGCTCACATCCCCTCATCCATAGCATCTTCTCATTCCCTCACCCCTGATGTTTCCTTGTTATACACAGCCTATGTCTCACACCACAGTCTTCCATCTCTCATATTTACCCTCCACATATCATCTTACACATCTCACATCCCTCCATCTATAGCATCTTCTCATTCCCGCACCCCTGATGTTACCTTATTATACACAGCCATGTCTCACACCACAGTCCTCCATCTCTCATATTTACCCTCCTTGTCAATCCATAATAAGTAGGGGTAAGGACGTTAACCACCTAGGAACATCCTCCCTCATACGTCACCTGCAGCACATTCATCATAAGTCATTGTCAAGTTCAGAAACTTTGGGTAAGAGTCCAGTGACACCTAAATCTCTTTTTCTTGTTGTACCCAAGCTCCTGCAATCCAAACTCCCTCATCGTCAATATCCTCATCAGTCAGGATCGGAAGTAGTCCTGCAGGCCATGTCACTGGCATGACTGACGAGTCCTCTCCTATCCGGGATTTCTCCGGAGGATCCTTGAGTGCTACAACTACTGTTGCCGCTGGGAGTCAATCATCATCCCAGAGAGGAAGTCAGTGAACCACTTGTACTACTTTAACTAATTAATTGACTGTCCAACAGTCCATTGCAAGGAAGGTGAAATATGACAAAAGGCACCCTTGTACAAAGCGGATTACTGAGGCCATAACAACTATGCTGGTGTTAGACGTGCATCTGGTATCTGCCATTAGTGTACTGGGTTTTAGACAGTTGATGGACGTACTGTGTCCTCGGTACCAAATCCCATCTAGATTCCACTTCACTAGGCAAGCGATTTCTGGACTGTACAGGGACATTAAGAAAAGTGTCCTCAGTGTCCTGAAAAATGCGGTTGTACCCACTGTCCACTTAACCATGGACATGTGGACAAGTGGAGCAGGGCAAACTAAGGACTACATAACTGTGACAGCCCACTGGCTAGATGTATTGCCTTCCGCAGAAACAACAGCAACTGCATCTCACAAATGCCAACTCATTCCTAGGCAGGCTACGATGTGTATCACCGGTTTTCGTAAGAGGCACACCGCTGAGAGCCTCTTAGAGAAACTAAGGGACATTATCGCACAATGGATTACCCCACTTAGACTCTGCAGGGGATTTGTGATATCTGACAATGCCACCAATATTGTGCGTTCATTACATCTGGGCAAATTCCAGCATGTCCCATGTTTTGCTCACACAATTAATTTTGGTGGTGCTGATTTTTTTTTTTTTTTAAATGACAGTGGCGTGCAGGAGATGCTGTTGGTGGCCCGAAAAATTGCGGGCTACTTTCAGCATTCAGTGACTGCGTGCCGAAGACTGGAGCACCAGCAAACACTTTTGAACCTGCCCTGCCATCACCTGAAAGAAGAGGTAGTTACGAGGTGGAATTCAACCCTCTATATGCTTCAGAGGATGGAGGAGCAGCAAAAAAAGGCCATTCAAGCCTATACATCTGCCTATGACATAGGCAAAGGAGAGGGAATGCACCCGACTCAAATGCATTGGAGAATGCACAAGATGGAAATCAATGTTCTCCAACCCTTCGAACTTGCCACACGTGAAGTCAGTTCAGATACTGCCAGCTTGAGTCAGGTCATTCCCCTCATCAGGCTTTTGCAGAAGCAGCTGGACAAATTGAAGGAGTAGCTAAGATGGAGCAATTCCGCTAAGTATGTGGGACTTGTGGATGGAACCCTTCATTCACTTTGCCAGGATCCGAGGGTGGTCAATCTGTTGAAATCAGATCACTACGTTTTGGCCACCGGTTTAAAGCCTACATTGTATCTCTTTTTCCGGTGTACACAAGTCTGCTGAGGTGCAAAGACCTACTGGTGAGAAAATTGTCAGTGGAATGTAACCCATCAACAGCTCCTCCTTCATTTTCTCTTGCAATTGGGGCTGCGAGGAAAAGAATATAATTTCCTAACCCACCTGCTGGCGTTGATGCAGTGCAGTCAGGAGCAAGTGCTGACATCTGGTCCGGACTGAAGGACCTGCTAATGATTACTGACATGTCTACTGTCACTGCATATGATGCTGTCACCATTGAAAGAATGGTGGAGGATTATATCGGTGACAGCATTCAAGTAGGCATATCAGACAGTCTGTATGTATACTGGCAAGAAAAAGGCAATTTGGAGGCCCTTGCACAAACTGGCTTTATTTTACCTAAGTTGCCCCCCCCCCCCCCCCCCCCCCCCCCCCCTCCAGTGTGTATTCCGAAAGAGTGTTTAGTGCAGCCGGTAACCTTGTCAGCTATCGGCGTAGGTGGTTACTTCCACAAAATGTGGAGAAGATGATGTTCATCAAAATTAATTATAAATTCCTCCAGGAAGACCTTTACCAGCAATTGCCTCCAGAAAGTACACAGGGACCTGTGATGGTGGATTCCAGTGGGGACGAATTAATACTCTGTGAGGAGTGGGATGTAAACACTGAAAGGGGTGAGGAACCGGATGATGAGGAGGAGGTGGACATCTTGCCTCTGTGGAGCCAGTTTGTGCAAGGAGAGATTGATTGCTTCTTTTTTGGTTGGGGCCCAAAACCAACCAGTCATTTTAGCCACAGTCGTGTGGCAGACCCTGGCGCTGAAATGATTGGTTTGTTAAAGTGTGCATGTCCTGTTTATACAACATAAGGGTGGGTTGGAGGTGGGAGGGCCCAAGGACAATTCCATCTTGCACCTCTTTTTTTCTTTGAATTATGTGCTCTTTGGGGCCTAGTTTTTAAAACATACAGTAGGAACAAAAAAAAACACATTCTGTGATTAAAGCTGTTTTTATGTTTTTTTTTTCACAAACAAATCCAGATCCAAAACACGAACGGAGAGCTAGATCCAAAACCAAAACCCGAAAAGTGTCCGATGCACATCTCTAGTTCTTGAGCTCAAATACACATGAACCCCAGTACACAGATGCATAATGGCTCTGTTGAATCAGGTTTGCGTAACTCTGCGTAGACATATGACCAGTAGGTGTCTCTCCGCATCAGCGTATTTGTGTTTAATTGGCAGAACTAGAAATGGTGTATATTTGTCTTAGTACTACTTTAAAAATACAAGTATTACAATAATGTTTCTCATGAAAATGGTTTCTTTTGAAATAATGTGATTTTCTTTCTCTTTGTTACAGCCACCCATATTAGGAGGGGCTCACAATCTGCTCCGCAGTTTCACTGTATAACACACAATTACAATGTCAGCCTGTAAAAAAAAAGAAAGAACTTTGTGTCCTGGCGTAACCTGTAAATGAAGCAAGACTCTCTCCTCCGCACTGCTCATGGCTGCAGAACTGGTGTTGTCAGGAGCAGCGTTTGGCACTTGTAAATCCAAATACAACCAAGCCCACTCGTACTGGTGTGATATTGTACAAATATTGCTTTTCCCCAATAATAACTGGATTAGCGATGGTACTATTACCCAATAGCAGCTTGTTGCTGTTTATGTTTTGTGTTAGCTCTCCAGTTGTACAGCGTGTTCTGCCTCTGGAAAT